>NW_011889039.1:423535-426485 GCF_000151845.1 Pteropus vampyrus | reverse complement strand
CACACTTGAGGAAAATCTGATATAATAACTGAAAATCAAAATTTATACAACATGGTGTGAGATATGGCAAGATATCTTGATTTCTTATCAAATATTCTATCAGTGAGCTCTCCCTGTGTGCTCAAAAATGGATTTAATTATTTTTTCATTAATCATATGCATGATGTTTGTTTAAAAATTGACTTACATAGTATACTAGTGCTTTCTTCAAGACCTATTGTCCCAGAGGTAATGGGGGGCCACCCAGGCCTCTGTCAGGCTTGTTCCTCTGATGGCTGGGCCTTGCCTGAGATAATCAGCAGTGAATTCCAAATAAAATGATGCCTCCAGAAAATTTTAATACTGCGCTAAGTCACAAATGTCTCTTTGGAATAGTCACACATATTTTTCCCATTTTTCAAAAAATTTCAGGACCTTATTCCCTGACCGTTACCTGCAGGGGGCGAGCTCAAGGTTGCATTTCAAATCCCAGAGAAGCAGGTTGACCTGCAAGCGAGGACTCTACTGGGGATGAAGTCTGAGGCCGATGACGAGGGCGAGTGGGTCCCGTCGTATTCCAGTGGGACAGACAGCGCGGCCGCCACACAGTCAGCTGCCCAAAGCGCATGTTGAGTGGGGGCGACATTTAAGTAATTGATAAAGAAACGAGCTGTACCGTAGTGCTTACCACGTTCTGCTCCAAAAACTTAATCACCTTTTTTCTCTATTGGACACTAAAGAAGTATTTGCAGAGAAGGAAACGTATTGAGAACAGAAAAATACAAGCCAGTCACGGAGAACGAAAGGCATCCGTGGTGCGAGCTGGTGCCCGCAGAACGTGGTGGTCGCTGGTCCCGATCTCGGCCCTGCTGCTGCCACGCGGCCTGCCCGAGCGATGTGCAGAGCGGGCCATCTGCAGCTTTCTGTTCCTTTTCTCGCTGTTGCATGCAGTCCTGATTTAGGGTAGGGTCTGCGGCTGCCGCCACATCTGGGAAGTCAGCTTGGCGGAGAAGCCCGCAGAGCTGTTTGCGGTTTGCTAGCGCTTAGAAATCAACAGAAAATTAAGACCAAGTGCTGAATGCGTGCCTGAAGGGCTCGCAGATGAGCTCCAGGAATGCACACTCATTGAAGCATGCCTTTGAAAACCCTGTCCGCTTATATGTTTTCCAGAACTATTGATGTATAACCCTCTCATAATACGAGTAAGTCTCGGGCACATACCATTACCATGTGCTCAGTTCAAATAACACAACTGCACAAATACGTCGCCTACCTCGGGGCAGGCCTTCTCTTCATATGGGCAGCAGGAGAGCCCCCTAAGATGAAGGGGAAGATGCCTACAGTTTCCAGAAGAAACCTTTGATCCACCCCTGAGGCGTAGATTGAAGACGGTTGTCACTGAGCTCTCGCCTCCTCCACCCAGGGTCCCCACGTGCCACCGCCTCTCCCGCGGGGAGGGCAAGGGTCGCCCCTGTTGGCCTTCCTTGCTAAGACCCTGCCCACGAGCACAGCAGTGTCCTGAGAGCCTGGTACTCACAGCGCTACCGTCGCATGCACGGAACCCATGCAGTGTCCCAAGGGTCCACCACGCCGGACGCTGTCTCATTCCTACCACGGGCACCAGAGGCCGTGTGACTGCTCCTTGGAGGATGAGAGCTCGAGCCTCGAGTGTGCGGGACTTGCCTGGCGTAGTTCACGTGGAGCAGTCAGGTGCGCGAGCCGGAGTCAGTTTTTCTGACACCATGGCCAGCGTTCCTCACCGCCCCACGTTCTCCTGATCAGAATTCCTTTTACCATGCAGCCACGTGCAAGTGGGTGACAAGACACAGTATTCCGTTTCCTCATGAAGCTAATGGACCAGATGAAGAACGTTTTAAAATATGGAAGCTTGGATTTCGCAAAAGGAAACATTTCTATGATAACTTTGAGACGCTGTTTTTTTGTTGTTGTTGTTGCTGTTTTTCGGATTAGATAATTGTCATTTACACGAAGCAAATCCAGGCATTTTTCAATAAAAAAGTAGTCACAACTATCTCATTAGACTTTCTACTTTTATTGTTCAAACCTCTATAGAACTAATGCAAAAATTAGACTATTATAAGCATCAAACTGGAACCACAGACATAAGGCCGTGTGAAGGATGGGATACTTTGTTACTTTTCTTCTTTCAAATGGCTAAATTCTAAATGGATTTCATTTTGAAATTAAGGGAGCATATTTAAATATCATAATTTGCTGTCATACAAAAATTTTAACATTTTCTAACTAAAGTATATAGTTTCTCATGTAAAAATATTTGTCTTTAGAAAAGATTATATTTGTTCAGTAATATCTCATTTGAAGAATTTTGAGCTCTATTATGGAAAGACAAATAACCAAACCAAAATAATAGGCAATAACAAAACAATCTCCGTCTAGCATCTATGTAGCAATGTTAGTTAAATTATTTAAAATCATATCCAGGTTGTCGAGAAGCAAGACAGAGAAGACATACAGAACTCATTGTTTATCTCATTTAGCAGCTACTGATGTTTTTGGTATTTCTGTAATTTGGATGACTACAACGTTGGACTTTTTCTCCATAAAAGAGAGTAGCACACGTGCGTTTTATTTTAAAAGCTGGATTTGAAGACATTAACTGCAGATCAAGTATTTTTTTCGTACAAAATTAAGTTAGCGGAGGGCCGGCTCGTGTGCATTCACTTTGCGGGTTGTCGTTGGGCTGCTGATGACTCGGACCCTTGAAGGACTAAAACCTCAGGGTCGCAAGTCCTGACACTGAGGTCAGGTTCATTGGGACAAATCTCGGAGCCTCGCATAACGCGATGAGAGAGTTGCATCTAAGAGGAAATTATTGTCTACTGAGAAGGAGAATGAAATCTTGTCAGAAGAAAGACTGTGTTGGAACAATGAATGGCTTTGTATTACAAAAAGACTCTGTATTTTTTGTCGGTGGGGATAAAAAATTGGC
>NW_011889039.1:418813-422820 GCF_000151845.1 Pteropus vampyrus | reverse complement strand
TAGCACACGTGCGTTTTATTTTAAATGCTGGATTTGAAGACATTAACTGCAGATCAAGTTTTTTTTTTTGTACAAAATTAAGTTAGCGGAGGGCTGGCTCGTGTGCATTCACTTTGCGGGTTGTCGTTGGGCTGCTGATGACTCGGATCCTTGAAGGACTAAAACCTCAGGGTCGCAAGTCCTGACACTGAGGTCAGGTTCACTGGGACAAATCTCGGAGCCTCGCATAACGCGATGAGAGAGTTGCATCTAAGAGGAAATTATTGTCTACCGAGAAGGAGAATTAAATCTTGTCAGAAGAAAGACTGTGTTGGAACAATGAATGGCTTTGTATTACAAAAAGACTCTGTATTTTTTGTCGGTGGGGATAAAAAATTGGCAATGCTAAGATCGCTGTTTGATTTGGCACGGAAAGCTTTCTCATTGTGTCAAAATAAAACATTATTGTTGGGGACACTTTCTTATCTTGATGTTCGTTCGGGAGGTTGACTTTGACTTTTGTAAGTGAAGCTCTGTCACTGTTTTATTTCTTAATATTCTTGAGTTACCCGATTTACCCACCTCAGGAACAATAAGAGGATTTTCATGACGGAACCGGCAATTTACACCAGCGAAAATATCCGTTAAGTAGAAGGGCGTGGCGCACGCAGCAGAGAGAGGCACCTTAACATCGCCATTCAAAGGGTCTGCTTCGTAGAGATGGTGCCGACGACTACAGAGTGACCACGGGCTGTGAAAGCACCGCACCTGTAAGCCACCATGGTCGGTCCCGAACACTGGGGCCGGAAGGGGACCTGGAGCCCGGTCCCTCGGCTTCCTCTCCGGCTGTCGGGGGACGGCGTCCCCACCGCTCAGGGACCCGCCTCCTCGCGGACGAGGCCACCTCGCTCTCCACACCACTGGTTCACACGGGTGCGGTCCGTCTCTGGGAGCTGCCAGGTGCTATTCACGACCATCTCGTGGCCCTGAAACACCGTGGAGGTGGCCGCTGACTCACCCCACACGCCAAAGGCCACTCCTGTGCCCTCCTTTCTGCAGTCTGCACCCTGGGACCTAACAACACACTTCTAAGTAGTCCATGTGCCAAGAGGATAAACGTGAAAATAAATACAGTGAGTCCAAGTTCGCGAGGCGCAGCTAAAGCAAGGCCGTGATAGCGAAGCTCGACACCAGCCGCTTACTCTGAAAAAGCGGCTGAATCTTTCCTGACACCTCTCTGACTCAGTGGAGGGCCGCGGCGTGGGGTAAAACGTGGATCCCAGAAAGACCTAATTCAGACACAGGGGCCCGGCAGACGGTCCCCAGTCACAGTGACGTCATGCTGGGTTAGATCGGGTCCTCTAAGAGGAGGGAAACGTGGGCACAGACACCCGGGAGCCAGGCCGTCTGACGACAGGGGCGGAGGCTGCGGTCACGCGGCCACAGGCCAGGGATCACCAGGCCCCGTCATCTGTCATCAGAAATTGGGAAAGACAACAGCGCATCCTCCCCGAGGGGCTTCGGAGGGAGCCCTGCCCATAGCTCGAGCTCAGACGTCCGTCTCCGAGGACGGGGAGAGAAGGCTTCCTGTCTCTTCTTCCACTCAGCTTGGGGACCTTTGTCACTGCAGCCCGAGCAACTTTCACACGAGGACATCACATTAGAAAGCTCAGCAGGTCATCTTTATCTGTCATTGCCTGACGCGTCCAAAGAATCAAATCAAGCCACAGAATTCAAGCTTCCCAACTTCCAGAACGCCGTGGCTCCACGTGTCACAGGCCGCTTGCCCAGCGTTGGGTGGTCTCGCCCCCACGAATGCGGCACCGCCCCTGCCTGCCACCTGTGGTGGGGATGGGATTGAGTAAGGACTCAGGTGTTCACACATGAGCCCTGGTCCCTCTGTGACGGTGAGTCCAGCAAATGTAGCATTTGCCCGTCATCTGCAGCTACCATTGCAGGCTTTCTCCTAGGGTCCCAGTTATTCCTCCTTTGGACGCAGGATCCGGGACTTCCCCGTGCAGCCAGCCTGCCGCGTCCTGTAACTGACGCAGCGTTACCTGGTCATCCACGTAGAGCCACAGAGGACACAAAGCCTGACTCCGGAGCCCTCCTCCGTGGCCATCGCAGCCAGACTGGACCCCGGTCTGCCCTCCCTCTGTGGTACCGGTTCCTCGCTCCCCAGCTACGTCCCCAAACTTAGCTGTTTGGTGCCTGGATCTAAGGGGTTCAGCTACAAATCCATACCGTATTGGAAATGGCATCATAAACGGTCACCCCAAAGCGTGAATACTCAACAACACTCCTTTTACAGTTATTTACAGTTTAACAAGAAGCATTACGTAACCATCGTTCATCATGTCACGGTGAAATATTTGGGGGGCTGGGGTTTGGGAGAGTGGGCTGCTTTCCCCCATAAATCAGACCTCTGATCCTCACACCCAGACCAACTATGCGTGGCATTTGTCCTCACACGGTCGAGGACTACATTCTTTTAGAAAAGATAAAGGAAGAACTATGTTAACATTGACTGGGCAGCACGGCAGGTCTCTAGGAATTAGAAAAGCTTCGCCTCCTTCTGTTCTGCGTTCCAGTGCTGCGGACCCCTGGACGGGAGGCCAGGAACATCTGTCAGCGAGCGTTCGTTGACAGGACGGTTTCATCAAATCACACCTGCCTGCATCAAAGGTTTTCTTTAAAGTAGTCTACGTTATTTTTTCTCACGAGGTAGCTGTCACAGGCCGGACAGACAAGGGCAGTGTCCCAGAGAACGCTTCCCACCCCTGAAATAAACCCCTCGGCACGTAGAGAGCCACGTTTCCGACCTGACTTTGGACATGCACATTTATGAGAATTTTCATTATGTCCAAATCGAATTCACGCGGCAGTTTAACTCCTAGGGATGAACACGGCTCCTCCGACAGACACCCGAAGTGCGCATTTCACGAACCAGCGAGCCCTTGATTTACAGGAGGCCCGGCTGGTCCCCTTTTTGTTTCCTGCCATGGGGGAGAGTTCAACGATCGCAACCACCTTTTACATCGATTTGGTCTACGGAGAGATGGAGCGTTTCTAGGTAAAGCACTTTCTCACTTTTTATGAAAATGATGAGTTATCAGCATTTTGCTGGAAGGCACAAGATACAGCCCCATCTTCATTCGAATCCATTAAATATGCCAGAGACCCAGCTGTCGATACTATTGTGGAGTAAATTTAATTTCCAGAGTCAATACAGAGCCAGCTGCATTAAGCATAAGATAATTCTGGCACATTATTAATTCGAACGGCCATGGAAGGCACTGTCTAGACAAGATAGAAGGCCACGTTTGCATGGGCAACCTGTTCATAAGACAAAGCATGCCAAGGCCGCAAGGGACGCCGGTCGGCCTGGTCCGGCTTGTTAGCCGACGGTGATTGCTTTTACGATGACGCGGTGCAGGAGCCTCAGAGACGAAATGCTGTGATGTCGAGAACCAGCGCCCTCCCTCCGACAAGACCGAAAACACTTCGAAGGGCTCGTAAGGTGCGGGTGGGAGGGGGTTTGTTTTTAAAGAGAACAACTCGCTTTGCCATTCTCAGAGACTGATAGCTCGGGCATGGAATTCTGTAAGCTGGAGATGGAGCCGCTGTTAATCTCAGCGGCAGCTGGACGCTTCCTGTCCACTAGAGCTTTGATAGGTGGCCACGCACTCCTCGTGTTGCCCACGGATGATTTTCCCCAGCTTTGGTCCTTCCAGGTCCTGCCCGCTCAGCCCTCCGTGACAGTCATCACTGATGTTAGCTATAGGCCAACGAAGCAGGTGTGGTTTACCAGTCACAGGCTGGTGGTGGGAACACGGGGCCAGAAGAACTGTCACCGGGGGCCCCCGAGAAACGAGGATCAAACACGCAGTCTCCGTCTGCAGCAGCTGGAGTCCAGGGGTGGCCATGTCTTGCCAGGTGGCCGGTACAAACACCAGCAGACGCCGGCACAGTGCGGTTGGCCGGGAGCACCCCCCACGTCTCTGCTAGTCAGCCATGCCTCTGAGAGA
>NW_011889039.1:415704-416578 GCF_000151845.1 Pteropus vampyrus | reverse complement strand
ACACACACACACACACACACACACACACACACACACACACACACACACACAACGAGAAACAAATAACGGGCCTGCAAAGCGGAAGACGTATGTTATCTGGCTTTTACAGAAAAAGTGTTCCAACCTCTGCTCCAACGGGCCGAAACAACGACATTTAAGCTCAGAGCTATTTGACGGCCAAATCTAATTGACCGAAGGATACGTGCTGTCGTTCAAAAATACTTTCTGGGTCCCTAACAAGGGCCAGGCTCTCCTCTAGCTTCTGGGGGGTGGGGGAGGGAGAAAAGAAGAACAAAACAAAACGCAACAAAAAATAAATAAAACAGATAAGAACCCCACCTTCCAGGACGAGAGAGACAATAAATACAGAGACGCGCAGTTAGCTGCTGTGCATAACGAACAGACTTACTCCAAACGCAGTGACGTAACAAGCGACAGGTATTTATTACGTCTTTCAAGTCTCTGAGTGTGGTCGCGATCAGGGGTCCATGTCGGACCCCGCTGGGCCGTTCTGGTCTTTCTGGGCTTGCTCGCCTGTGCTGAGCCCGCGAGCTGGCTGCTCCAGGCCGGTGAGCGCCGCCCTCGGCTGGGCTGGCAGGGGCGGCCCCGTCTGCTCCGGGCGCCTCTCCCCGACCTCGTGGAATGAGCTCCGAGGGGACAGAGGGCACGCGGAGCCTCTCCCAGGCTGGAAACCTGCGCCGGCCTTTCCGCCTCGTTCTGCTGACTAAACCCGGCCAGGGGAATAAATTAGCCCAAGGTCAGAGGACGCCGCACAGCTACCTGGCGAAGGGCCCAGGGAGAGGGATGGGAGAAGGGCCGGGCCAGCGAGCTGCCAGCCCGCATGGTGAACCGGGAGGTGCGTCCGCCCCCGGTG
>NW_011889039.1:412378-414565 GCF_000151845.1 Pteropus vampyrus | reverse complement strand
GACTTGGGGATTCAAAGGAAGGGAGGCCAAGACAATCCCCAGGATGCCGCGGGCGGGCAGACGGCAGTGGGCTGCCTGGGGCACCGCCCGGCCCACCTTCCCCGGCTTCGTGGGTCGTGATGACCTTACAGAAGCCGAGTCCTTTGTCCCACGCTTCCTTCTGCTCTACCACAAGCTCTTGAAGTCTTACCTCCAAACACAGAACCTTAAAACTACACGAGGGCAGGAAATAAAAACTAAAACAGAAAACTATGGGCAATCGTTTTAAGATCCCAAATCATAATCCTGTTTATCGTCCTTTTCTTAATTTATATGTTTTCTCCCGCTGTTTAATCCGAACCTCCAGCTCTTCCGACCATTCAGAATGGCTGCTGGTTTGTCACTGAGCTGAGAAGGCAAGATGATCTTCAGAGAAAGCGACGGTGCGAATGTGTTTGTCCATCACAATGTCATCTACGAATGCGGACTATTGGGAACATAGAATGATCCATAAGTCTGCCAGGCGACACGCCACGGGCATGAAACACTGATCACTTTGTCCCAGTACCACGCACAACTCACCCTGACTCTTGGGGAAACGCATAAACTTTCAGTCATTCATAATTCCGGTTTTCTCTCTCGCCCCACGAGGGAAGCCCTGCTGGCTCCGCCTTCCAGACATCGTCAGCGGGCTGCGTCTTACCTGTGCGACGGCCACGGCCCCGGGCCAGGCTGCCACAATCGCGCACGTGGACTTCTGCGGAATTAGTCTCCTAGTCTCCGACAGGTGTTATGGCTGCTTCTCTTGACTATCAGAAGCTGGGTGACACTTAAGCCTGCAAGCGCGCGTGTGTGCACACACATACACGCGCACACACACACACACACACACACATACACACACACACACACGCACGCCCCGATTTAGATCATGTTGCCTCTTGGCTCACACACCTCTCATGGTTTCCCACGTCCTTGGAAACAGAGATGGCGGGCCCGGCGGGCTGTCGGGCTCCAGCTCCCCCGTCCCAGTCGCCCCCCTCTGGCCCGTCCGTGCTCCTTTCTCCCGCTCTTCTTCCGGTGCCGAGGTTCTGCTCGAGCTGGGGTGATTTTCCTTCATAAACCCGTGATGTTCTTCTTCACCCACTTCGGAGCCGAGCTTAAACGTCTCTTTAGGGAGGAGCCTTTCCCGGCCACCTCCGTAAACCAGCATCTCTCCTCACAGTCACGTCTCCGTCTGGTGCGGCCTTTCCTTGCTCAGTCCCTTAGCTCCTCGCTCGTCTGTGCCTGTGCTCGATGTCCCTCCTGCTCCTGGCACGACGAGGCTCCCGCGAGGAGGCCTCGGTGGGTTGGTGAGGCTCTGCATCCTTGGATCCCGAAGCAACATCCAGCCCGTAGCAGGCGCTAAATGTTTGCTGCACGAATAAGTGAGTAGATTCCCTTCGACTAAAGAGAAATGAATAAAGCATTTATACTCCGTTAGGAAAACAAGTGGTTAGCAGCTGACCTCCGGGAAGGCGACATCCACCTGGTGTCATGCCGGGGCCAGAGCTGGTCCCAGCCCCACACAGATCCTCTGCAAGCCATGTCCAGGGGTGCAGGACCTTTTAGTGCTGGTTCTGTCCCCCGTAAAATGTATGAGGGAATGAGCGTGGCCACAGTGTCATGGGAAATGAGTATTACTGTTTGATCTATGGCTTCCTGTGTTGTAGTTACTTCATTTTGTCCTAATAAAAGAATATTTAACAAAGAAAGATCATGCACTGTGCAACCCCATTGGGCCCAAATATTGGGGCAGACTGGCCATAAAATAGCAAAACAAGTGGCAAGGCGACAAAGGTGACCCCCTCACTCCAGGAACCCTGATCTTAGCAATACATGCCAAGCAAATAGTCTCTCATATATCAAGAAAAATGCGTCATCTCTCCAGGCACGAGGTGTCCACTCCACTAACAACGGAAACTGTGAAACGTGTTCTAAAGCAGAGTCGAAGTTGTGTACTTCCTCTTTAATCGTGCAAACCCCAAAGGACTACCCAAAGCAAGCTCACCAGTCATTTGGAGAACAACTCTGGAGATGTCTGTGAGCAAAGGAAAGGACAAACCCTAACACATTCCTTAGAAGACACGCTCGTTGCCGAAGCTCTGTGTACGGCATGGCACATCCCCGGAGAAGAGCGCTCATGTGACGTGGAGGACGCAGAACACA
>NW_011889039.1:410172-411468 GCF_000151845.1 Pteropus vampyrus | reverse complement strand
AGTTACTTCATTTTGTCCTAATAAAAGAATATTTAACAAAGAAAGATCATGCACTGTGCAAACCCATTGGGCCCAAATATTGGGGCAGACTGGCCATAAAATAGTAAAACAAGTGGCAGGGCGACAAAGGTGACCCCCACACTCCAGGAACCCTGATCTTAGCAATACACGCCAAGCATATAGTCTCTCATATATCAAGAAAAATGCGTCATCTCTCCAGGCACGAGGTGTCCACTCCACTAACAATGGAAACTGTGAAATGTATTCTAAAGCAGAGTCGAAGTTGTGTACTTCCTCTTTAATCGTGCAAACCCCAAAGGACTACCCAAAGCAAGCTGGCCAGTCATTTGGAGAACAACTCTGGAGATGTCTGTGAGCAAAGGAAAGGACAAACCCTAACACCTTCCTTAGAAGACACGCTCGTTGCCGAAGCTCTGTGTACGGCATGGCACATCCCCGGAGAAGAGCGCTCATGTGACGTGGAGGACGCAGAACACAGACAGGCGCGTCCTCTCTGTACGATTTTTTGTCGTGCCTGCGCGTGTGTCCGGGGCTGAGAGGGAATGAACGAGAGCGACGTGCCGTCGCTGCGGGAAGCCGATGGCTTCCTTCTTTTGCGTTTACCTCCCTGTCCTTTGACTATTTACGGCAAAGGGTGACAGGAGGGGAAGCGGGGCCCTCGGAAGCACACTGCTCCGCCACAGTGGGGATGCCGGCGTTGTGGGTGGGGGGGGTCTCCACATGGGCCTCCTCAGGAGCCTGGGGTGGACGGCCTCCATCAGGGCCACCCCGTAACTGACCCCTCCCAGGCCACCGACAGTGACAGCTGTGCGCTCTGCAGGGGCTCGGGGACGGGGAGGGGACCGGAAGCGTGGACAGATGAAAGTTCGGGACGTGGGGAGAGAGCCGGGAGGAGCGTGAGTGGTGAGGGGACCCCTGACGGCCGAGGCGCAGACCTCGCCTGCCTGCCGCGTCGCTACTGGCCGTGTCCTTGTGCCGAGCTGCCGGGCCTCCCACCCCCGTGCAGACTCGGCGGGCTTCGGGATGGAGGCAGCTGGCGGAGGGCCGAGCCCACACCAGCTTTCCCGTGTCCCCTTGGAGCTGATGGACCAGGTGTTCGTTTTGCTGACTCAGCTGCACAGACAGAACTCCTCCGTCCGTTTGGGCGTCTGTGACAGAATGCCACCGACGGGGGCTTCATAAACCCCGGGCGTTTATCTCTCACGGCTCTGGAGGCTGAAAGCCCAGGTCCCAGGTGCCCGCGGGGCCGGAGCCTGGCGAGGGCTCACTCCTGGT
>NW_011889039.1:394146-409752 GCF_000151845.1 Pteropus vampyrus | reverse complement strand
CCTTAGAAGACACGCTCGTTGCCGAAGCTCTGTGTACGGCATGGCACATCCCCGGAGAAGAGCGCTCATGTGACGTGGAGGACGCAGAACACAGACAGGCGCGTCCTCTCTGTACGATTTTTTGTCGTGCCTGCGCATGTGTCCGGGGCTGAGAGGGAATGAACGAGAGCGACGTGCCGTCGCTGCGGGAAGCCGATGGCTTTCTTCTTTTGCGTTTACCTCCCTGTCCTTTGACTATTTACGGCAAAGGGTGACAGGAGGAGAAGCCGGGCCCTCGGAAGCACACTGCTCCGCCACAGTGGGGATGCCGGCGCCGTGGGTGGGGGGGTCTCCACATGGGCCTCCTCAGGAGCCTGACCCCTCCCAGGCCACCGACAGTGACAGCTGTGCGCTCTGCAGGAGCTCGGGGACGGGGAGGGGACCGGAAGCGTGGACAGATGAAAGTTCGGGACGTGGGGAGAGAGCCGGGAGGAGCGTGAGCGGTGAGGGGACCCCCGACGGCCAAGGCGCGGACCTCGCCTGCCTGCCTCGTCGCTAATGGCAGCCGGGCCTCCCACCCGCGTGCAGACTCGGCGGGCTTCGGGATGGAGGCGGCTGGCGGAGGGCCGAGCCCGCACCAGCTTTCCTGTGTCCCCTTGGAGCTGAAGGACCAGGTGTTCGTTTTGCTGACTCAGCTGCACAGACAGAACTCCTCCGTCCGTTTGGGCGTCTGTGACAGAATGCCACCGACGGGGGCTTCACAAACCCCGGGCGTTTATCTCTCACGGCTCTGGAGGCTGAAAGCCCAGGTCCCAGGTGCCCGCGGGGCCGGAGCCTGGCGAGGGCTCACTCCTGGTTCTCAGGCACCGTCAGCCGTGTCTTCACGTGGCGGAGGGGGAGGGAGCTCTTTAGGGTCTGTCGTGTAGGATCACCGATCCCATCCTATGGGCTCTGCCCTCACGGCCAGCCCCCCCACCCCGGGGGCCCAAACACCGTCTTGCTTGACACGTCTGGGATTGGCTTCGGCATACGAATTCGGGAAAGGCACATTAAGCCTAGAGCTCAGAATGATATTACGCCCCCCCTCCAAAATGTGAAACTAATTTGTAATTGTACGTTAAGCAGACATTTCTCGCGTCTTCACTATTAGAAACCATATTCTGTACTTTAAATTCAGATGTACATGAGACATGTTTCAAAGGTGGCAAAATGGCTGACGTTAAATGCTTATTAAATTACTTGCAGAAATCACCAAAGACGCTTTTCCAATTGATCTCGATCTAACATGAAAATGCTTTTCAGAGAATTCTTATTATCCTAGGAGCAAATATAAACATATTTATTAATAGTTTTGTGCATTTGTCAGTCGAATGTTACATATCACATTTTCCAGTTGCCCTTTTTCATTTAAGTAGACATCGAGGAACGGAGTGTGGACAGCGTGCCCATGATGCCCCAGCAGGACAGTGGCCAAGAGAGATGACAACTGTGAGCTTGTCCTTGCGTGCCAGTCCCCTGCGTGCCAGGGGACTCTGGGCCAGAGGCACCGAGGTTGGGGACAGCAGCACTTCCTAGGGCTGCTGTAACGAAGCACCTCAGAGTGACTGAAAACTACAGAAATCTGTCTTGTCGCCGTCTGGATGCCAGACACCCGAATTTAAGGCGTCGGCAGGGCCAGCTCCCTCCCGAGGTCGTAGGGGAGAACCTCTCCCTGCCTCCTCCGGCTAACGGTGTCTTCCGGAGCCGCGTGGCTTCTGGATGCATCTGGCCGAGCTCTGCGTCTTCCCTCCGTGTCTCTGTGCTGATCCCTCTGTGTCCTCTGTTCTTCTAAGGTCTCCGATCTTGGCTTTAAGGCCGACCCTAATCCAGGACGACCTCGCATCTGTAAAGACCATATTTCCAAATATGGCGTCAGGCGGGCATGAGTTTGGGGCCCTGCTCAGTAGCAAGTGGCTACACCGAAGACAGAAGCAGCGGGAAGGGGGTCTCAGAGCCACGATGAGGACGGCATGGACGGAGTGGCTGATGCAACTTGCGTTTGGAAAGTAAATGTACAGTAAGGAAGGTCCTCAAAACTTAAGACCCAGCAATCCCTCTTCTGGGTATCTCCCCCCCAAAATTGAAAATATTTATCCATAAGATAGAGGCACCCCGATGTTCATTGCAGTGTTATTCACGGTGGCCAGAACGGGGGAGCAACTGAACAGCCCTTCCATAGACAATTGGATAAAGAAGGCGTGTCGCAGGTGTACAGTGGGATATCGCTCAGCCGTGGGAAAAGGTGAAATAGTGCCTTTTGCAACAACGTGGATGGATCTGGAGATTATGCTGAGCAGAATAAGGCAGACAGAAAAAGCTGAAAAACCATACGATTTCACTCATATGTCGGATATAAAACTGAAAGCAACAAATGAACAAGGCAAAAACTCATAGACCCGGACAACAGCTTAGAAGATGCCTGAGGGAAACGGAGAGGGGAGAGGCAGGTAAGAGTCAAGGGGTCAAGCGTAGGGTGAGGGAGGGAGGTTTGACTTTGGGTGGCGAACACGCGAAGCGTTATACACAGGACGCGTTATTGAATCGTACGCTTGAAACCTATACAATTTTATTAACCACTATCACCACATACATTTAATTAAAATAAATAAATGAACAAACAAACAAACAAACAAACATGCTCATTTCAGAGGCAAAAATACATCATAGAAAACGGAAGCCAGAATTTAGAGATTCCAGAAGTTTCTGGATGCCGTGACAGTACGCACGCGGGTTCTGTTGCACGGTGTTGGGGCCGTACCAGTGAGCGCCGCTCCATTCCGGTTCTGTGTTCTCTTCCTCAAACCCCAGCCCCCAAGGTGTTTATGCTAAGTGGCTCCTTGTCTGTCACATGCTTTCGCATTGAATGTCTTAAGCACATACCCTTTAAAATGTAAGTACACTTTCGCAGCAAAAAATAAATACGCAAGCAACGACGAGATTTTAAATATTTTTTAATTGTAAAAATAATACTTTCTTCTTGTGAAGACGAATGAATAAAACAAGAGAAAAATGGGGACAAGTGCAAAGGCACTTGTGAAATTTTAGAACGAAGGAAGAATGACTGAACGACTGACCGATGGATGGATGGATAGATGGGTGGATGGGTGAATGAATGATTGATTGATCGAATGAACAACTTCCACATTAAAACTTTAAATATTTTAGCAAACCGGACTGTGCTTGATTCTACTTAACATCTATTGGGCAGCTCACCACGTGCTGAGCCAGGCCAGGTCCGTTCACACATGTCACCACACTGAATCTCTGCAAGCGGATGCTCACATCCCAGTCTTACGTGTTGATAGATGAGAAACAGACTCAGAGGGCCCTGTGACTTGGCCAAGGTCACGAGCACCATCTACGCACCTGTGTATGTGTGTCACGGTCGGTCGGCATGGGTTCTGGTGAGAGGCAGAGGCCTCAGATGAAGTAGCCCCTCTGACACACAGACAAGGGGACCGTCACCGGCGTGCTCGGTTCCCTCCGCTGGAACGTCCCACGTCGCCCGGCGCCTTTCATTGTCTGAGCATCTCGTGGCAGTCTTGTGAAACAGCGATAACTAAAATAAAGGCTTAAGACAGGAAACTGTTTCTGACTCCGGTTTTGAGATTATTATCATGATTTTAGGTCACAACTCTTTTAAGGAAAGAATCTACAACTTCCTACTCAGAAGTAGGAGTGGTTTACCCCAACCCTGATCTCTCTCGACTGCTCATCCTTCTCCTTAACCTGCTTGTTAATTGAGCCCAACCTTCCACGTGAAGGGGCGAAATTCTGCATCGAGAGCCTCTGCACCTTGACATGTGACCTGGGAAAACCAGAGAGAAGCGACACAGCTTCATCGCGTGACGCCAGCCGAAGCCAGCGGCAGAGGCAGCCCGCCCGTCTCACTGAGGGGCCGTCGATCACGAGTGGCAGTGGGGACGATTCGTTCAGGCACCAGAGTTCTTTCCACAGTGACATTCGGGGGCGGGGCGGGGACGGCTTCGGACACATCCTATTTATACTAAATCCGATCCTGTTATTTCCAATTTCCTCAGGAAAGCCGTCATTTGCGACACTTAATGACGAGCTTGAGGCAACACCCAAGGTTTTCTCACCTTGGAAAGTCATAGCCTGTGGCAGTGACTGGCTGAGATCAGCACAATTATCAAACGCAGCCTGGGCCATGGTGGCACTGGGGCGGCATCACCCTTCCCGAGCTGGCAGCTGGCCGGAGTGAAGAGGTGGCGAGGCGCACCCGAGGGTGGCTCTTTGTCCTTCCAGCTCTGCCTCTCTGCAGCCATCTGCAGCACCCAGGCACTGATGGTTTATTCTCTTCATTTAAAATAAGAAAGACATTCTTTAAATTGGTCTCATCCTAGGAGCGTCTTGCCACTGAATGCTTATATAATATCAAATTGCTATATGCAAAGTAATTTCCCTCAGAAGGTGAAATTTTTTTTGAAGAGGCTGAAAATATCAACTATGCAGTTTCAGATAGAAAAATGTTTTTTCTTGACGGGTTGGCAAGTGACCTAAATCACTCACATTCTCGAACAGAAGCCAGAGGAGAGCTTCATAGTTAAGGGGAAAATTCATGCTTAAAAAAATCCAGACCAAATGTTCTAAAGGAAACCGGCGAAGGGAACTATGACCTGATCTCCCGCATCTCCCACAAGTGCGCGGGGCGCAGGACGTGGTGGAAAGTGTCTTTAAAGAAACGTCGGAACACGTTTTGCTTCCGTATCCCTCACGCCGCGCTTCGTCCCTTCCCCCGGGTGGAAATTCGAGGACCGTGCACTTAGAATGGGCGGCCTGAGCCATTTCAGTCACAGCCGTGCTTGGAACGGCCACCTGAGCCAGGTGCAAAGGACGAGGAGAGGAAGAGAGGCTGGCCCGGGGGGGACCCGCCTGCCACCTGGGGACCACGCCCCAGGCCGTGGCGTCGGGGCTTCCAAGAGCGTGTGTCCTCCGAGCGCGCCCCAACCCAGCTCTGGCCGATGAGCGACATCTTTACTCAGGACAGATCTAGTTCAGGCCAACAGGGGGCTGTGCCCAGGCAAGTGCCAGCCTTCTTTCAGGAGTGTTTCGTGGCCTCGGGTGTCCCCGCTTCCGCCGGCTGGCTCTGGGGCTCCAGCTTCTGAAGGCACGGGGGTGACGTCGGGGCCTGGGGCCTGGGGCCTGCCGGGGACCGCTGCAGGCCGCCTGGGCTGTGCTGCCTGTGAGTGCGGCTCAGGCGAGGCCACGGCCCAGGGCGCGGTTCTGAGCCGCAGCGTCCTATCCCTCGCAGACCTGGGTTTGAGGGTCTGCGACAGGCCCGCCAAGGGGTTCGGCCCTGACGGGGGGTTCCGGTGGCTGTCGGATCCCTGGTCCCAAACAGAGGTGCCCGGCCCGACTCGCCGAGGCCGCCGTCCTCCTGCCAGTGGAGGCTCCCGGTGACCAGGGACGACGGCGCTGGCGTGGCCAGGAGCATCTCGCGGGGCCACCTGGCCTCGTGACGCTGCAGCTTCGGGGACTTTGCAAGCAGGCCGTTCCTCATCTCCCTTCCCAGCAGGCCGGAAGTAACCCGTGCACAGTCCTCAGGGTGACACGGGGCTGGGAAGTGAGCCCAGAAGTGCCCAGGGTCCGGCCACCCTCTCCCGGGAATGGGCCGTTGACACCTTCCTCGGCTCGCTGGCCCTCACCACCCTCAGGGACGCCACATCTGAGCCGCTGCGTGTCCCTCCAGCCATCGTCACCTCGAGTCAAAGCCTCATCTTAGTCACAGTCACGTGTGTGTTACACGGGCCAGAGTCAGATTCTTATGGTTCAAGTTCAATGTTATCCGCCTGGCCCCACAGCACATAGTCCGGCCAACCTGCTCCAGCTCCCTGATCCCTCCCGCTTCTGGACTCAGCCGGGTCTGAGTCTAAGCAGATCCTTCACCTGGGATGACCCCGAACAGGGCTCACCCTGAGAAGTCAGCTCCCACAGTGCCTCCGCCACGACCTGACCCCACCGCACCCCACTCCCTGCCCCGTGCTTGCTCCGGACACCCCGCGGGCATTTGCCGGTACTTACCCACCCCCGCGGGTCCTTGTTCATGGTAACGATCAGTGTCCTCCTCCGTCCCTCTCCCCCCGACTGGAACGCCATCCTAGCGCGTCCGTGTCGTCTTCAGCTTGACCGCTGGTTAGTGTCAGAGCAAACTCTAAGACCGGGCCATCTGGGAGATTAACGTTTTCACGCAGGACTGTCCCACCAGAGGCCTGGCTTTCCCTGGGCCGCACGTTTAAAGTTTAGAAGGTCCTGTGTGAGCCCAGTCACCTCACTCTGTCACAGCCGAGTGGGGACATGGCAGGAAGTCGGTGCTCACGCTGGCATCTGCACATGTCGAACCCCCAGAACCATTGATTATTATAATCAGGCTCGATTTGTCTTTGAAAGAGACATTTTAAAAAGCAAAAGAGCTGAAACAAACATGAAAGTAATCTAATTCAGACGTAAACATGAACGTTAATAAGATTACCATGAATTGATCTAAATATGCCTTAACGTGATTAGAAACGGTTTTCGGTGGTGTGCCATTTCGGACAGGGTGCTCTTGTGCGTCATTAGGGAGCCAGCGGATTATTGCTTTCTATGATATGTTCGCATTGGTGATGACCTTCAAAAGGAGTCTCAGCGTTGGCAGCCTGTCAGTTAAGGCTCCCCAATGCTGGACGCGCACCCCGCCTCCCCAGCGCCCTCCTCCCCGGCCGCTTCCTCCTCCGCACCGTCTTCAGGTTGGAATGGTCCCTTTCTCTTGCTGGTATTAGTTGCTTTCTCCAAACCTAAATTCACAGACACATCATTTCAGAGAGAATAAACATTTAGTTTTCCATATTTGTTTAATCCTATGGCAAAAACATGTGAAAAGAAACATGTTTATCGTTGAAAGATGCAGGTTGAACTTCGGCATAAATGTGAAGAGACCGGTGGGGCGAGCACTTCCTGGGTCTAGCATATCCCTCGGCCAACGCCAAGGCTAAGGGACCCTGAGAAATAAATGGTTTTCTTTTGTGTTTGAAAGAACTAAATCTCCGGCAATCTTTGAGGTAAGAGCCAGTTATCATTACTAAAGGAATTTGAGTCGAAAACAGAGTTTTGTGCGACATCTTGTGAATATCTAGTGGTGACTGTTGAGAGTTCTGCTTTCAGCTTTTCCATTGGCTGGGGGGGCCGGGGGGGAACGGTGTCCAAACTGCCAGAGCATGTTGGAGCTCATGCTGTTTCTAATCAAAACAAGCGTTTGAAAAAAAAATATATTTGAATTGGAATGAATCATCTTACTGGTGTTTTAGGGTTGTAGAAAGCTTTCTAATTATTAATTATTTTTTCCTGAATCAAATTGCCAAAGCAGTGTTTTAAAACCCAATGTTACTCATCTCCATGGTACTAAACATTTAATTCAGAAAAGTAATATCGTAATTAATGTATCCATTTTTCTCTGAGAATATGAACAAATTAGACAGAGCAAGTCATGGAAACACTGCATTTAAAAGTCAATGTGACAAACAAAACACATTGCCGTCAGTATTAGCCATAGTAATAAAGTGTATTATTACTATTGTGTAAAAGTAAGCATTTTATTTTTCTTATCTAGTTTACAAATCACGATGTAATAGCTAATCATTCTTGCTACTTTTTTCACTTTGGTTTTAGCCAGAGTAGCTCAAATATGCTAAGTTCTTCACATTTTTATAGACATGAGCTTACTGGCTTCATACAAAGAAGATAAATCTCTATTTGGAAGTGTTAGCCTAATATTTATATTTATAATCCTCAAAACTAATTACAAATAACACAATTTTTATTGAAAAATAAGCCTAAAAGTACCTGAAAACAATAGGTTTTCCATATATAACATTTTATTAAATACTATATAAATGTAAAGAAAATATACATTGTAATGACCTAAAAAGTGTCATGAAGATAAACAGTCAGTCTTTATTTATCCTCTTTTGAGGACTTTATGTTGGAAAAATTGCCTTCAAATTTTTTCTGATGCTTGCAGCTTGATTTTGTTAATTCCTTTATTCCTTAATGTGCAGTATCTTGGTTCATAATTCACCTACAAACAAAGAGCTCAAGAAAGAAGTAACCTGAATATCTTTCGTGAGATCGAGAAGCAAGGACACCCTTCCATGTACGCCACGCTCCTGCATGGCGCTGTTCATTCTCTTCCAAGACTGACCTGGGCGGGGGGCCTACCAGATCCTTCTCTTCCAGAAACAATAGGAAGTCCCAAGAAACAATGTACACCCGCCTTCATGACACAAACAGTTTTAAACACTTCGAAGCGCAGTTTTAAACTTACTTTAAACTACAGTGAGTTTTGACAAGGGCACCCGGATATCCAGACACCACACCGTCATGACACAGAACATTTCCGTCACTCCAGATTGTCCCCTTGTGCCACTTTGTAACTGATTCCCTTTTCCCATGCCAACCCTTGATAAGCACCGATATGCTTCTGTCACTATAATTTTAATGTTTCCAGAAGTTTATATAAATGAATCCTACAACAAGGTTAGTTCTATTGCAATGAATAGCGGCTCTGCCCATTGGGGGACCAGCCTGACATTTTGCACATCAGGTAGCAGTCCTTGTATGACTTATTATATAAAGTAAAGAATTCTTTGAAGTTATGAACCAGTTGTTCATATGCAAATTTCCTAAAGCATGTGACCGGTCTCCGTTCTATTCTGTTTCCCACGTGATATAAACTCAGATGTCCTCATCACCTAGCTAAATCTCATGAGACCTCTGGACATAAAATATTCAGTCTATGTACTGAAACAACTATTGGCCAGATTCCGGACTATAGATGACTGGTAGCATCGTTCTTTGATAATTATTGTTTTCATTAAACCCGACACTGCAGGAGCTCATGATGACCAAAGTGGCGAGGAAGAATCTGTTGTTTTTAACCTTCTAAAATCCTGGATGATCTCATGGCATCGGACCCAGAGAGCTTGGGAGCTACCCTAGGAAGCCAAGAGGAATGATCAGCCCTTATTTTGCGAGTAATTCATAGACCGATAGGTCAACAGGAATGCTGGGTGCTCACTTTGAGCTCAGAGATAGTGAAGGAGACACCAACAGCATATGAAGACTCTTTATGATGTGGAAAATAATCCATTTACAAAGAATCCTCCATCAAATGCTTCATGTGTCAACGTTCGATAAACAGAATCTGGCTTCATGATAACATCTTATCAAAAGTTTTAGTTAATATTTGAAAATTATTCAGTGCCGGTGCTCTTGGTCCCTACAGTCTTTCAATATTAAACAGCAAGACATACGTAACTTTGACATTTATTTTTGAGATTCTGGCGACACAAGGCAATTATAACAACGTGGAGACATTAAAAATATGCCTGCTGCAATAAATAAAAGGGAGATGAAAAATATGGGCTGTAATTGGAAACGGGCTCGCTTTCTAAGAAAAGATGAAAAGAAGAAAAACAAAAATAAACAGATCCTTGAGATGTGGTAACTGGAGTTGTCATGTTTCACCCCAAGTAATTAATGGCTAGCCCCATTTTCTAAAATTGTATCGTTTAATTATAAAAGTAAATAAATATAATTAGAAAGTTAAATAAATATTGTTAGATGTGCTGTCGGCGAAACGCTAAAATATATCAAGTTATATTTTGAAGATAGTTTTTGTCATTTCAAATGACTATGAAGCAGCCCCGTCGCCATTAATGATAAAAATAACCAAGATATTGCAATAATTGGTTACTTCTATTATTTATTCTTATGCTGCTTGACTGTGAACGAAAAGGAAGTGTCTTTTCCCATTTAGTAAAATATCCACATCACCCACCTGTCAGACAATGTGCAGTGGAGAATCCGAAGAAGGATGTATTATTTTGGAGTCCAGCGTTTTTCCTACAGGTGAGAGTAATACAGCGCTGCACGTAGCCCACGGAAATCTCACTGCACGGGTCATTCGTAACATTCCCACGCTTAAGGCAAATGCTTCGCGTCCAGGGTCGTTTCTGTAATAGATAATGGGGCCCGTTGTTTCCATTTGAAGTTAAATAATGCTTAGCAAAATAACCAGTGTATGTTGAAAGGAATTTTTTATTCCTAGAAAATATTAGAAATGCAATAATGTTCCTGTACCAATAGCCTCCCATCTCCGGATCGAATACCGGAGACCAGAAATATCAGTTAGGGTCCTTCCTTCTCTTCCAAGAAATGTTACCAGCATCGTAGACAGGTCTAGAACCCCTGAATGTCTTCTCCAGATGTTCTTCGTTTGCATTCGAAGTCCGTGTTTCGTCTCCAGGTATTGCTGGCTGAAGGTTATGCAGCTCTCTGGGCTACAGAGAGACGTTCACCACAGGATTCTTGTTTACATTAGTCTCAGCCCACCATGACGAAATGCCAGATATCGGAGGGCTCACGCTACTGATAGGATCCTCTCGTCGTTCCAGAGGCCAGAACTTCTAGACCAAGGTCATAGCAGATTTGATTTCTGGTGAGGATTTTCCACCTGGCTTTCGGCTGACCTCCTCACCATCTCCTTATATGGCCTCTCCTAGTGCACAGACATGAGAGGGGCGGTGGGTGGGGGGGAGGTCTCTGCTGTCTCTTCGGATAAGGATGCTAATTTAGTGAATCAGAACTCTCTCTGTATGATCTCAGGTAGGCTCAATTGTTGCTTTAAATGTCCCTTTCCCAAATGTAATCACAGTGGGGGTTAGGGCTTCAACATATAAATTTGGGGGAAACACAAACATTTGATCTATAATGTCTACCCCAAAAGTCATGTCTCTCTCTCATGCAAAATACATTCATTTCATCTCAACAGCCCCAAGGTCTTCCCTCGCTCCAGGATCAACTCTGAAGTCTCAAGTGCAAAGTGTCTTCTCAGTATTGTCCTAGTCAGATACGGGTGAGACCCAAGCCATGATTCATCCTAAAACGAAATTCCTCTCCAGCTGTGAACCTATGAAACCAGACACGTTATATGCTTCCAAAATACGGTGGTGGGAAAGGCATGACAGGCATCGAGCTAGTCCAAACCCCAGCAAGACAGATTCTATTAGAATTTTAGGACCAAGAACAATTCCCTTTGGCTTGACGCTCCAGCCTCAACCCCAGGCCCAGCATTCTCATGGCTCTAGGAGGGGGTTATGCTGGGAGGTCCCACCTCTAACCACCTAAAACTGAATAGGCAGCTCCACGCTTGAAACCAATGAGTAACCAGCTCTGCTCCCTTGACCAGTGGTGGAAATGGCAGCCCTGATGATCTCTGAGTCCCCCTCCGGGTCATTCTTCCCTTTGCCTGAAGAATAACGCGCAGGCGCACGGCCAGG
The DNA here is from genome assembly GCF_000151845.1 of Pteropus vampyrus. Taxonomy (NCBI): domain Eukaryota; kingdom Metazoa; phylum Chordata; class Mammalia; order Chiroptera; family Pteropodidae; genus Pteropus; species Pteropus vampyrus. The sequence goes on along the minus strand of NW_011889039.1, from coordinate 398,398 downwards.
CAGCTCTGTCGTCTCTTCCTGTAGAATCCCAGGAGCGCAAAGCCTTCTTTTATGTCACGCCATTTTGCTTCACGTTGGTTCAAACCGGCAGTGCCTCTGCTGATGTAATCCCATCTCTAGCCTCGGTTCCTGCTGAGACTTATTTAATTAATTTAATTAATGTAATTTAGTGCTGATTAAATCCATTAGCAGCACCAAATCTTTGTTTAGCCACACTCTTAGTGTTCTCTTTGGAATAAACTTCTTTAACATTTACAATACAGGTAGGCTGAGACTCTCCCAAACCTTCAACTTCCAGTTCTGCATGCTTGACAATTCCTTTAATTTCTCTCTCTCCTCTTGTGTTTTACTGTGAAAGGTGAGGAGAAACGCTTTGCTTAGAGATCTCAGCTAAATATCCGATGTCATCACTCGCAAGCTATTCCTTGCACAAAGCTTAGGACACAGTCGGGCCAAGCTCTATCTATCTATCCATAGGAGTTGCATGTCCTCTGTCCTCTAACTTTTTTCTTATTTCCATGTGACGCTCCATCGGAATGACATCCGTATTCCTACCAACATTCCGTTCAAGGAAATCTAGGCTTTTTCTAGCATGACCTCGAATCTTTCCAGCCGCTACTCGTTACCCAGTCCCAAAGCCACTTTCACAGCTGTCGGTATGTTACATAGCACCACTCTGCGAAAAACCTGTTTCCAGAGGGAAAAAATGATAGATAGATAGATAGATAGATAGATAGATAGATAGATAGATAGATAGTTGATAGATAGATGATAGATAGATGAGAGATAGATGATAGATAGATAGATAGATAGATAGATAGATAGATAGATAGATAGATGGATAGATAGATGATAGAGATAATTTGTTATAAGAATGGAATTGCTTCACGTGACTTTGGAAGCTGACATATCTCAAGATCCACAGTCAGCAGGCTGGGGACCCAGAGAGTTTGTTGTCATTTTAGCCTAAAGGCTGGAGGGCTCAAGACCCAGGACAATCTGATCTGAGTCCAAAGGCAGGGAAAATGACGCCCCAGGTGAAAGGCAGTCAGAGAGGAGCAGCTCCCTCTTACCTGGGGACGGGTCTGCGTCTTTGTTCTAGTCTGGGTCCTGGGCTTCAGCTGGTCGGATGTGGCCCTCCCACGCCTGGGGGAGGTCGTCTGCTCCATCAGTTTAAATATTACATTTAGCCGACAACACCCTCACCAAAATGGACAGACTCATGCTTGACTAAACACCTGGGCACTCCATGATCTAGTCAAGTTGACCATGAAACTGACCATCACGCTGTCTCCACCTGGCCTGGCAAACCGGCCGGCGGAGGCTGAAGAGGGAGCACACCGCCCCTCAGGAAGCTACAGGTCGATCCTGGCTGTGCGAGCCAAGGAAACGAGCTCAGCCTCCTCGATCCGACATCCTTGACATGTTTACTTCCTTAAACAAGTGAATCGAAGTCTGAAATTCACATTCAAATGTAAACTTTAGAGAAGCAATACATTTCTATTTAGTGTAAGTATAATTTGGGCAACGTTTGAAATGTACTTATACTTAAAAAATGATTGTTGTTTATCTGAAATTTAAATTTACCTGTGTACCATATTTTTTTGATAAATATGCAAACCTTATATTATTTTTAGAATGCTCTTTTAGATTATTGTTCCAAATAGTACTTTATGTCAGATGGATAAAAAAGAAAGACGTGAATGTTGAAGAGACTAGTTTGAAAATTAGGACTCAGACACCAAAACTCTGTAAAAGAAATTGATTCTAGCGTGTTATCCGCATGGAATAAGTTAAACACATAAATGCACAGAAAGATTTCTAAAAAGAAAACAACAACAAAAACTTTAGTAGTCAAAGATGCTCTGAGGTACATTTATTTATTTTTATGGCTCTTTCAGGTTAATATTAATGAATTTTATTATTATTTGTATTAATCTTATCGAGGTTACATTGATCAATAAAACCATACAGGTGAGACATATTTAAATAGACCTTTAACATAAAATTATTAAACAACAGGATATTACAAAGTATCGGGCATTTTATAGCAGGAATAAACTGAAGAGATTACACAGTGTCATCCCCCATTATGTGATGGGGAAACTGAGGATCCGAAAACCAACCGGGAGAGCTAAATTAAAACAGTGCCCCCCAAATAATCCAGATTAAAAACAGACACTCGTTCATTACTGTCTATCTTCTTATTGAAATAAGCTTGGCAATTTAAATCTGCGATATCGGTTATAAACTTCTTTTATAAAGCTATGTGCTTATTTTACTCACATAAACGTAAGATTCTGTTTGGATGATGGTCCGTGGCCACCGATTCATTTCAGAGGCCTTTATCTGCAGTCTTCCTTAGTGACAGCCATTGTTCTCCATCCTGAGTGACCTTTGACACAAATCTGGGGAAAAAAATCTCTAGAGTAAGCCCCAAAGGAATCATTCGTCCTTAATGCATCTAATTACTACCGAGAAAATGTGAGCGACATTATGCAGAAATAAAATGAAAAGTAACCTATGCAGTGATTCAGCTCAGCGATTTCCTAATTATATTAGGTTAAAATGTAAATATTTTCTGGCAAGAAACTGGAAAACTATGACATTTTGTGGAAAAATAAATCAGTTAAATCCCGATGATACCATCATCGCTTCATACAGTCGAGTGTCTCCTCGCTGCTTTATTTACACTCTGTTCCTATCAGGATTTCTATATATTTTTCCAGATGAAAAACATATTTCTAAATTAGATCTTTTTCTCCATGATATCTAAATGGATGACTGCATAAATTAAAAGCCACTGAAATGGGTGTTTTCATCATAAAGACAGATTCCATCTTACCGCTGGGATACTGCACAGGTGCGCTGTCAGTCACTTTGTGCGTAGGGATTATCACAGACTGAATCTGCTGATTTCTCTGCACAAATAAAATAACATAATAAAATAGAAGCCTTCTTGACAATCCTCTTTTCTCACTGTATGTTTTCCAGCGGGAAGATCTGGAATAAAGTGGTAAATAAAGGGCTATATTATTAACCTGAACATCTTGTTTTAATAAAAAATCTTAATGGCCAATTTGTTAAGTTGAAGCTATTTAAATATGTTTCTATAATAGCTTTGTTTTTATCACAAATTACAAATATTGTCATGGGTATAGTCATAGGTGAGCACAATTATCCTCGACCGATGTCCAGAAACTGCATTTGACGTCCAATTATTCCAAGATTAAAATGAGGAGAGATATTGGAGGAGGAGGAGTTAGTCTTCAGCCGCTCGGAGCCCCATCCTGTGCAGCGCACCTGCGAGTAGATGAAGAGACACCAGCTCCATTCCTTCGTCACACGCCTCTTCCCAGAGTCACCTATGTTTTGACTTTTGTCACCTTCAGGCCTCAGGGCCAACTGATATCCAACGAAGTCAAAAGAAAGATGAAGCCAGCTGACTCATGGGACAGCAGGCTGCCTCTCTCTCATTTTAAAAGAATTTTTGGCTTTTATTTATTTAGATTTTCACTCTACAAATATTTGTGAGCCCTTACCATACGACACGCATCGCAGACCTTGGGATTTATCAGTGAACAAAACGGGAGAAGATTTCTGTCCCCGGTGAGTTTGCCTTCTCCCGGGGAACTCGGGTCGTCGACAATGCCTTGATAAAGAAGCAACCGCGATGCTGTGTTTTCAGGGGGGAGGCATCGTGGAGGAACGGCCCCCAGGAGTGTGGAAAGCTGGGGGAAGAACGCGCCATCTTAAACAGGATGGGTGGGGCTGGCCTCAGCGAACAAGTGGGATGTGAACGAGGTGAAGGGAATCTGCCACGAAGTTACCTGGGACAGAAGGGTTCCCACGGAGGGAAGAGTTAGAGAAGCTGCACGCGCTACGTTTGAGGTCATTGTTGCTAGCACACTGCGACCCGGGAAAAGTAGCAGGGAGTCAGGTCGTGAGGCCCAGTGCAGGGCATCCGAGGAAAAGGCATTGCATAACCTGAATAAAGGTGAGCCGCGATCTGAATCATGCTGTCATGGGCTCGCTCCGGGTACCACCCGAGGACAGCCTCCCACGGGCAAGGGCAGAAGCCAGGAGGACACAGAGCAGACTAATAGAATAATCGAGGCAAAGCGTGATGGAGGCTCAGGCCAAGGTCATAGCCGTGGGGGCGGAGAGCAGCAGGTGGCTTCTAAATACATTGTCAAGGTCGACCCAGCAAGAGCTCTTGAAGCCCCATGGGGGGACGCGTGAGACAGTGCGC
>NW_011889039.1:391826-394096 GCF_000151845.1 Pteropus vampyrus | reverse complement strand
TTTTCTCCATGATATCTAAATGGATGACTGCATAAATTAAAAGCCACTGAAATGGGTGTTTTCATCATAAAGACAGATTCCATCTTACCGCTGGGATACTGCACAGGTGCGCTGTCAGTCACTTTGTGCGTGGGGATTATCACAGACTGAATCTGCTGATTTCTCTGCACAAATAAAATAACATAATAAAATAGAAGCCTTCTTGACAATTCTCTTTTCTCACTGTATGTTTTCCAGCGGGAAGATCTGGAATAAAGTGGTAAATAAAGGGCTATATTATTAACCTGAACATCTTGTTTTAATAAAAAATCTTAATGGCCAATTTGTTAAGTTGAAGCTATTTAAATATGTTTCTATAATAGCTTTGTTTTTATCACAAATTACAAATATTGTCATGGGTATAGTCATAGGTGAGCACAATTATCCTTGACCGATGTCCAGAAACTGCATTTGACGTCCAATTATTCCAAGATTAAAATGAGGAGAGATATTGGAGGAGGAGGAGTTAGTCTTCAGCCGCTCGGAGCCCCATCCTGTGCAGCGCACCTGCGAGTAGATGAAGAGACACCAGCTCCATTCCTTCGTCACACGCTTCTTCCCAGAGTCATCTATGTTTTGACTTTTGTCACCTTCAGGCCTCAGGGCCAACTGATATCCAACGAAGTCAAAAGAAAGATGAAGCCAGCTGACTCATGGGACAGCAGGCTGCCTCTCTCTCATTTTAAAAGAATTTTTGGCTTTTATTTATTTAGATTTTCACTCTACAAATATTTGTGAGCCCTTACCATACGACACGCATCGCAGACCTTGAGATTTATCAGTGAACAAAACGGGAGAAGATTTCTGTCCCCGGTGAGTTTGCCTTCTCCCGGGGAACTCGGGTCGCCGACAATGCCTTGATAAAGAAGCAACCGCGATGCTGTGTTTTCAGGGGGGAGGCATCGTGGAGGAACGGCCCCCAGGAGTGTGGAAAGCTGGGGGAAGAACGCGCCATCTTAAACAGGATGGGTGGGGCTGACCTCAGCAAACAAGTGGGATGTGAAGGAGGTGTAGGGAATTTGCCACGAAGTTACCTGGGACAGAAGGGTTCCCACGGAGGGAAGAGTTAGAGAAGCTGCATGCGCTACGTTTGAGGTCGCTGTTGCTAGCACACTGCGACCCGGGAAAAGTAGCAGGGAGTCAGGTCGTGAGGCCCAGTGCAGGGCATCCGAGGAAAAGGCATTGCATAACCTGAATAAAGGTGAGCCGCGATCTGAATCATGTTGTCATAGGCTCGCTCCGGGTACCACCCGAGGACAGCCTCCCACGGGCAGGGGCAGAAGCCAGGAGGACACAGAGAAGACTAATAGAATAATCGAGGCAAAGCGTGATGGAGGCTCAGGCCAAGGTCATAGCTGTGGGGGCGGAGAGCAGCAGGTGGCTTCTAAATACATTGTCAAGGTCAACCCAGCAAGAGCTCTTGAAGCCCCATGGGGGGACGCGTGAGACAGTGTGCAGTCAAGGACGCGGTCAGGAGCTTAGGTCTGGGGGGACGTCGAAATGCTGAGTGTGTGTCGTCTTTTCTTGACCCTGATTCCTTCAGTTCCTGTGAAATCTGCTGTTGACCTTGGGGTTTTCAGTTCTTTTCTTATATTTCCAAGGCCTGATTTTAGGACTCTTGGTCCTGACCCCATGACCTTCGCCACCACTTTGCTTTCTTCACCCACTTCTTAGCTAGTCGCCGAGTCTCTCAGATGAGAGGTTTCCATGGTCTGGCCGGATGACCTCCTCCTGCATCTTGCATGCCAAGGGCTTTTCATGCCGCTGTTTTTGCAAACCCTAGAAAACCCGCAGGAGTTACTAGGCATCTTCTGCATGGCATGTGACATATAGAAAATAAAATATTTAATCGCCATTCAGATTCCTTGTTATGAAACAATACACTGCGTTTGACACAATCTTCTGACGTTTTCTGACGTCACTGGGCCAGCTGTGTGGTTTTTCCAAGGAAGTTTCAGAGTATTATCGTTTTTCTTTATCCGATGCCAAAATTGCTGTTTGAAAAATGAAAATAGACTTTCTTTCAATCCATCAACCAGTCGTTCACCCACCTTACGCTAACAACTCATTCGACTGGTATTTTCTCCCGCAGCCGGGTCTGCACAGTGCCCAAATCTCTATCAGTCAATCGACTGTGTTAAAGCCGATCAGTCACGTCAGATATTTGATTAAGATGCTGAATGGACAACCAGAACCCGCAGCTTTGGGGATGCATAGAAATCATTTTTAAG
>NW_011889039.1:383864-390991 GCF_000151845.1 Pteropus vampyrus | reverse complement strand
TTCTTAGCTAGTCTCCGAGTCTCTCAGATGAGAGGTTTCCATGGTCTGGCCGGATGACCTCCTCCTGCATCTTGCATGCCAAGGGCTTTTCATGCCACTGTTTTTGCAAACCCTAGAAAGCCTGCAGGAGTTACTGGGCATCTTCTGCATGGCATGTGACATATAGAAAATAAAATATTTAATCGCCATTCAGATTCCTTGTTATGAAACAAAACACTGCGTTTGACACAATCTTCTGACGTTTTCTGACGTCACTGGGCCAGCTGTGTGGTTTTCCCAAGGAAGTTTCAGAGTATTCTCGTTTTTCTTTATCCGATGCCAAAATTGCTGTTAGAAAAATGAAAATAGACTTTCTTTCAATCCATCAACCAGTCAGTCGTTCACACACCTTACGCTAACAACTCATTCGACTGGTATTTTCTCCCGCAGCCGGGTCTGCACAGTGCCCAAATCTCTATCAGTCAATCGACTGTGTTAAAGCCGATCAGTCACGTCAGATATTTGATTAAGATGCTGAATGGACAACCAGAACCCGCAGCTTTGGGGATGCATAGAAATCATTTTTAAGTTCTCTTCCTTCTTGCGAACACCAGCCACGGTCACAATCTGTGACGGGATAACGGCTGTCGGCTGTCGCCCCATTGCTGTTCGGCTCAGGCTCTTCCTCAGGCTTAAAAAGTCGAGCAGGGTCAAGGAAAGTGGTCATGTCGTCTCTTCCCCGTTTCATCTTCCTGGGTCTGTACATGACAAAAAGCTAAGGGACGTTATTTTGACGCACCCCGGCGAGTGAACAGGCCACTCGTGGCTGGGTCGTATTTCACCTTGGTCTCACGCCATTCCTGCACCAAACCTGGAATGCGGCCCAAGTCCTCGTCCGTGACAGCTGGGTGAAGGAGGGAGTCTCTGTAAGCATGCATTTTGCACCATAATTTTTGTTCTTAGCGAGTTTCTAGGAACCCTGGTTATTAATTAATCCTTCCTGTTTTACGGTAATCCCATTGGCGCTGAGTGGTCCACAGGCTACTTTGGAACTTGAACTTGCTCATAAGTGACTCCGTTACCAAAATGGAGCTGTTCGAAGCATTCTTTGCAAAACCCAGTTTGTAACTGGAGACATCCGGAGTGTGCGTCTCTCGTGTGCCTGCCTGTCCCTGCGCAGCAGTGACATCGCCACGGCTCGCAGGGCCCAAACGCTGCCGTCTGAGCTCTCGCCGCGAAGGGCAGCGCAGCGCACGCAGAGCGCGCGCCCCCTCGCCGCGCGCGCCCCCTCGCCGCGCGCGTCCTCCCATATTTACAGACCGCGGTGCTCCCACGTGCTCCGTCCTCACGTGCAATTCTTCCCGATGGCACCGTATCTGTCGTGATTCTAATTGTTTTGTTCTCTTTGAATGATGATGATGATTTGTTTTGTTTAAAAAAAAAAAAGTCTTAAGAATTTTCAGCTAAATGATATTTTTGTGCTAAAGCTATGGCTTAATCCAGTAGAATTGTGCTAAAGCTATGGCTTAATCCAGTAGAATCTCAGACCAATTGCCACAGAGTGCCAAAAAATACATTAAGCAAACACCTTCGGGTTGAAGGTGATAAGCAGGTTTCAGGACGGAAGCAGCCACAGTGACAGGGCTATAAGCCTGCACCTGGCGACAATTACAGTAAATCTTATGTTAAACCCGTGCTTTCGAGCCTTCGAGTGTTCTCTTTCTCACACTGCTTCACGAGTTGATCACGAAAACGCTCCGAGGTTATTACGGGACTGAAGAAGTCTCGGTGACTGCACGAGCAGCTCTGTCCCCTGCCCACAGTGCAGTCACTCATCACGGCACTCACAAGGGTCTCTCTCCTATGCGACATCAAAAGAAACATCGTTTTGCCACTAGCGTGTATTTAATAGGTTACAAAATGTATTAATTACGAAAAAGTATTCCTTCGAATATTCGGACCCTATTCGACACTGATCCAGGTGCCCTAGGCTACAGCGAAACACGGTCTGAGCATCGCCATGTGACCCAACAGACTGTGGTCCTATCGGAAGTATGGCGAGATATGTGCTAGATTGTTTTATTCCTGCACGATAAATTAGGGACAGTCACTCCTCTTTCAAACCCAACTCATAATGTTTGCAAAATTTCCTGTAACCTGCAGGTTTTGTTCTGAAAGTGATTCGTCTGTGGATCTCCATATGTAACTGCACGTTATGAATTAGTCTGTGAAGATTCCACCAGAGGACGAGACATCCCCCACCTTTCTCAACAAGCCGCGAATGAGGACTGGCGCACCCTTCCGCGGGGGCAGGCTGGGAGGGCTGTCGTGCTCCGGTGCCTTTGGGTGAGGGATGCAGCGCACCTTATTTTATAAAAGTGTTTTAAAGGGACTTCCACTGAGCCCTCTCGGAGATGGGGTGATGCTGGAAACTGAGAGGACACTCTGTAACGAAACACCCACCGCTGCACGTTGCCATGTGTCACGTAAGGTAACCTTCCGCAGAGAGCACTGTCTGCTGACCGGGTCGTTCGGAGGGGACTTGCACTCACGAGTAGCTGCCAGGACGATTACATCGTCTCTTCATGCTTCCTAACTGGCTTACTTAAACACCCTGCTCTGTATTTGTCGAGAGAAAATGAATATTTCACTGTACAATTTCCACCTCCGTCCTAATCACTACTTCTTGTTGTCGTTCGGTGTAACATCACCACCTCCAAGCATAGCAACAAAATAGGGTTTGGGGGAAAAAAAAGAAAATCCTGCATTATATCATCGTCTGGGGAGCGTGATGGTTTCTGCTGTGTTAATTTGCACTAAAATCCATGACCCAGGAGCCTGATTGATTGCCAAGGGCAGAAATCCAGCCCCTGGCCCAGTTTGTTTTGTGAACTGTAGCCTCAGATACCGCCGCGAGCCACGGTGATATTGATTTGATATACACTAGATGGCTCTTTATGCTCTTTGGGAAATTTATCGTGCCGAGTCAGAGCCCCGGCCCCCAGGAGAAGCCACTCTTTAAATTGAAGGGGGCTATCACGGGTTGACCCCCGGGCCGCTCAGGTTACCGAGTGGCCTGGGCGAGGCTAGGTCGGAGCAGGCCCGGGGGACCGAGCTCATCAGTTCTGAATGTCACAGCCCTTCAGAGGGCCTGAGTTATTGCTAATAGGAACTTGCTTAGGTCTATGACATTTGGATGCCCTATAAGTTAAACATCATAACACTTTCTTCATGTCAGAGTCTGTTAAATTATGGCTGAGCACAGCATCTCTGCTGCGGCTGCTTAGAACGAGACTGCAGCGCAGGACGAGCGACCTGCCTTCGAGGCGGGAGAGCGGGCAGCCACCGCCCGCCCGGAGCGAGGGCTGCACAGACCTCCCGCGCCCGTGAATCAGTCGGCTTGTCACGGGAACGCCGCTTGCGAGAACATTGTTGCCATCCTGTTTCTGCACAATCGAAACCCAGTGGCCTTTGGCAACCCGCACAATAAAAGTTAGGATGCAATTATCATCTTGATAGCACTCGCTGTTTGTCTTGGAGGAAGCCAGGCTTGTGCCGGATAAAAGATGAGCAGACACAGGCACATCGGCCTTCGTGGGCCTCTTCTGCACAAAACAGAAAAGAACTCATTTTTGTTAGAACAATTTGCAATCAGCTCTCCTCTAAGGAGGGCGGTTCTGCTTATAATTTCTAATGTCTGCAGGAAGATATCATTCTATCGTGGACCACTGTCGCACTGGAAGCAGATGACTCGCTCTCTCTCAGTTGGCTTATTATGACTAATCTTAGCTTCTGAACTGCTAGAACACCCCTGAGCGTCATTTTACTCGAGTTCTGGAAACAGGCTCCTGAGTCTGGCCAATCACATTTCCAGGCCGGAGAATTACGAAGGCAACCGGCATCTCTGCTGGAAATTTTCTACTGCTGGGGACCGTAGACATTAAAATCTATAGCTGCACTGAACTTTTCCTAATAAATAGCTAATTATATTTTATTGGAAACCAGTGCCACCTTGTATATTAAAGGGGATACTCAGAGTGGCTTAATAACAGGGTCACAAGCAAATGGCGCCTATGGGGGCATGCAAATACAAACCAACTTCACGTAAGACTCCATTTGGCTTGTCTTTAATCTGCTTGTATATTATTCATACTAAACTGCCAAGATGCCTGAAAAATCCCATAATTAAGCATTCTTCTGAATGTCTTGGAGAGGTATAAGTAACTAGGAGGAGAAAGAAAGAGCTTACCATATAGACGTCAGAAACACGAAATAATGTCTTAAGGCCAACGATATCATTAGCAGAGATGGGGGATCGGCAACCGATTTCATTGCCCCAACTGACTCGCCGACAGGACCGTCTCTGGGAGCTGGGGGTGCAGGCAAGACACTTCCAGGGCCTGGCCCTTGTGAGTGAGGGGAGTCATCTCATCGAGTTGGCTTCTGCATGACTCAGTTTCCTTATCTGTAAAGGAGAATTAATAACAATAAAGCTAAAAGCAACAAATGACAAGACAGACAAACAAAAACTCATGGATGCAGACACCGGTTTCCTGGTTACGAGGGGGATGGGGGGAAGGAAACCAGATGCCAGCGAAAGGGGTGAAAGGTGAGGGAAGGAAACTTGACTTCCAGGGGGGGTGAATGCACTACACAAAATACAGAAAATGTATCGTTGAATTGTGCACTTGAAACCTATATAACTTTATTAACTGATGCCACCTCAATACATTTAATAAAAAGTGGAATTAATAACGAACGTTAGTGGGTAGCCGTGAAATGGGATACGATGTGCAAAGTTCGCATGCTGGTGTGAGCTCAGTGCTGAGGGTCCCGCGGTAGTGGGCTGGGCCGGGCTCACAGAGGACCGCGACGGAAATGGGTTTCTCACACTTGATCCGAGATCAAGATGCACAGGGCTGGTTTCCTCTAAGGCTTCCCTCTCGGTGAGTTCCAGATGGCCATCTCCTGCCCATGTCCTCACGTGGTCGATCCTCTGTGAGCATGTCCGTGTCTCCATCTCCCCACTTAGGAGGACTCTGCCATATCGGATTTGGGGTTTGGGACTTTAACACATGAATTTAATGTACTCACATCGTTCAGCCCATAAGATAGCACGTGTCCGTGGGCTGAGGCCACATCGCAAACACATTGTTTCTTATTTTTGCTGTATCTCCTTGATATCGCTGTTGATAGTTTTTATATCACTCCCTTAGCCTATGTGTTTGTAGAAGAAACTGAAAATATACCTGGGCAAAAAGAGAAAAGAGAACAAAAAGCATCTATAATTCTACCACCGAGACAAAAGCACAGTTAAAACCTTGATGTATGTCCTTCCCTTGGCTTATATACACAGGTAAATAGATTTTGAACAAAAATGGAATCGTACCGTTTAAAACCTGTTTCTTTTTTACTTAACGAATCATTAACATTGCTCAGTGCCACCGCACAGAGAGCCGCCTCTTCGTTTAGACCAAAGGCAGAGCTTTTTACTGGGCAGAGAAGCCGTAATGTGTTTATCCAGTCTCGTAATTTTGATCCCTTAAAGCGTTTCTGTACTTTGCTAGTCGACACTTGCTTTTCCCTGCGTCTTTGTGCAAATTTTCAGTGGTTCTGTTAGGTCACTTAGTTCTCCGGGGTCTTAGCCTCTTACTGACAGGAGGGTGCCTATCCTAGAGAGTGACGCGTGGCCCCGTGTGCAGCGGGCATCTACTATGGGTGTTCTCTCTGCCAAGTGCCAGTCAGCGTGCAACACCACCACGCTCGCCCTGCGGGTGGTGGGGCCATCTGCAGGGCTGTGGCGGCACCTCATGGGGCAGCTCCGGCTGCCAGAATGTAGGTGCCAGGTCACAGCGCAGGCTCGCCTGCCCCCAAGCCCGACTGCAGAGGCGTGCCAGAGGCGGCCCGTCGCCCCGGCACACAGCGGCAAGCTCCGTGGATGACGTGGGGCTCAAATGACCACGCGTTACACACGCAAGATTCCACGGTTTCCTTCGACACAGCAATGCACGGGACAGTAATAACTGGGACGTTTGGTAATAATTGGGACGTTTGCAAAGAGTCGATCATCATCCGTTTTCCTAGAGTTCGAAATATTTATAAAGACAATGTAATTCGTTGAGTCTCTTCAAACACATCAAGTGGTTATCTCACCTGAGTTTTTGACTCACAATATATTTTTTTTATTGAATTTCGATGGAAATGCTTATACTAAATTTAGTGGACACATCTTTTTTTCCCTGTCAAGTCAGCGACATTTTCCATTTGCAGCTTCGTGAAGAACCAGTGGGTTCAGGAGGACAAGGCAGTGCCCAGAACCTGAGGAAAGATCAGGAACCCCCCTTCTTATGGAGAATAACTTGCGGAAAGCAGTCACCATGCTTGGGCTCCCACAGGTGACGCTTAAATACACTGAACGCCAAAGGCTTGGTTCAATTCAAAGTCGCTCAAAAGGAAGAGGTTAGACAGTCACCAAGATTCTCTAAGAAATATTTGTCCCCTAAGAGACTTTATTTTAAAGTGCTCTATGATACAAGTGTTACTTTCATTCATTATTTTCTAAAAGAATCAACGCTTTTGAAATGCTTTTTAATCGTTTTAATTTGAGAATTTTGTTCTGTTTTATGAAGCTGTGTAATTAAAAATAGAATGTGGATGACAGATACCCATGAATGTCTCACATAGGGCATTTCCATGCATTTCCGAGAATCTCCATTTCTTCATTCACAATTTCTTACCTACCCGCCATTGTCTAGAATTAAATGATTCATCATAGATCGGGTCTCTTGCAAAAACCCAATCCATTCCTGACCTCCCCAAACCCACAAGAAATGTGAACCAAAAATATAATTTATATAACGAAATTCCAGTTCTCGCCATCATCGTATGTCCACACACATACATGCGTGTGATTATACATATAAGATCGCTCAAAAACATGTTTATCACGTAGCTGTAATTACTCTTCCTTTGCCGTAGCAACCTCACTGATTTTAGAATCCAAAACCATGTTCTCCAGCTAATATTGTCAGAGAAGAAATAAACGATGGGAAGGTGAGGATCGCCTTAGAAGCGCCGGGTCGAAGGGACCCGGACCACGTCGGAGAGCGCTGCCCGCCGCGGAAAACCTGGGCATGTCCGTGGGCTCG
>NW_011889039.1:371921-382699 GCF_000151845.1 Pteropus vampyrus | reverse complement strand
CGCGCGGACACGCCCCATCGTGGCTGGGAAGGGGGCGCACCCCCGAGTCGTCACTGTGCTGCCGCCCGAGGGGCAGGCGCGTCGCGTGCGAGTCCCCGGAGCCCCGCGTCCGGCACCGGCCTCCGTTCAGGTCGGGGCCTCGCGCGTCCCCGGGAACGTGACTTGCGCTGCGTGCGGCCGGGTCCCAGGACCCTGTGCTTTCCGAAGCCCCCGCTAATTCAGAGCGACCTCCATGCGGCCGCCGCTTTCCAGGTGGGACTTGTCACGCAGAGTCCCGCTGAAGCAAAATGCCAGGCGGTGGCGCTTGCAGCAGCAGACGTCTGTGTCCCACACCTCCGGGGGCTGGGGCGTGCGGGTTCAAGGTGCCCTCGGCTCTGCTGTCCCCACCTCGCCGTCCCCGCTCCCCCTGGACATGTGTCGCTCTCACGTCGCGGACACTGCTCTCTGCCAGGGGAAACCTGGGCAACGAGTCACGATGAGTCTGAGCGAATTCACAGCCACCACCGCCGACCGAGCACGTCCGCCTCGTGTAAGGAGCGAGCCAGGCGAACTCAGAGACGCGGGACCCCACGGCGCCCCTCCCGGCGGGGGAGGCGACAGGCTGGGGACCGGGCCGCACGCAGGTCCCGCCTCCAAACTTACCGACCGACCGTGCTCATCAACTCTCTTCTCCTTCCTTTGTGATTTGTTGTCGTTAGAAAGCATATTCCCCCCCTTAGTTTAACGTGCACCATTTGGGACGAAGCTTAACAGCGATGCCCTACGTAAAATGGTACAAACTTCCACGATGGCGCCAGCGCTGCGCCTCTTGAAAAATCAAGGAATTATCGTCTCCGATTAAGCTCTCCTTTCTCCTCCCTGTAGCGCCGACTCTGCTTTGTCGCCGGCTCTTGGTAGGCAGGCCGGGATGTGGCTATGTCGCCAGCGCCCCAGGGCCCAGGTGCCCCCACCCCACCTCCGCCCCCCGCCCCTGCGCGCTGAGAAAAGCTGAGCCGTGGCCGGTAACCTGTTCCCCGACACCACGCTGGTTCTGACCGCCGGAGACATACCTGGAGAGGCGACAGCACCTGTCCTCATGCTCAGTGCCGAAAGCTCTAAAACAGTATAAAGTTGCGCTCCACCCTGGGCACGCACAGCCTTTATTCGCCTGTTGGGCCATTTTATTTTGAATATAAATTCACATTTATAGCTTTGGTATTAATCCTCTAGTTCAATTCTTTGGATGAGATATAGGTAAAATGGAAAAAATTCATATGGAATATTTTATACTGTTTTCTTCAAATTAATACTAATGAGTTTCATAATTCTAATTGGTGAGTTTGCTGTTAAACCTCCCCCCGCCCCACCAGAAATACCAGTGGAACCCATTTTTTTCAGGAAAGTAAATTTCTAAAATGCTAAAATTACGACACATTAAACCATGAGAAAGCATATTAAGCGAATATTTGGAGTCTGGCTTAAAACCAGAAAGCATGAAAATGAAACCTTTAGGCCTAAAATTTAACATAACTTAAAAGTTCTACATTAGAGTTAAACTAATGGTGTTTTTCCCAAGTTGGCTTTCAGAAACTCCTCTAAGCTCTGAATTATGAGGGGGGAAGATATCTCCCAAAGAAAATCAGAGCTTCAGGATGATGGTGAATATTTTAAGGTTCCCCGCCAGGCTATGCAAAATTCTGTACCCCTCCGTTTGAAGGGAGATGTTGCTCAGCCCTTTAGAAATAGTCCCTGGAGTTAGAGTATCCCGTGAAGCATAATTGTTTTGGTTTTGGGGGGAGGGGAATTCAGAAATCGATGTTCTTCTCCGGCTTCTACGCTGTTAATGTTAGAAATGAGAATCGGTAATTCTCTCTAAAACAGGATGGCACCGGAAGCGAGGTACTTTAAATGCAGGTATTTACGCCTCGTGCCGATCAAAAGCCCAGTGAGAGCGGATGACACGTGGGAAACCAAGTAAGTCCCAGAGGTAGACCGAAAATGGCCTTGTCGTTCCACGACTAAGCGGGTCCTCGACTCTTCAAAATATGACACATACTCTTTTGCTAAATCAGGTTTTCATTTCTTTCTCTGCTATGGGAAAATATATTCTATTTTCATGACAATAAAATGAGATTTTGGCTCAGTGAACTTTCTTATTAGACATATGCGTTAAAGAAAATGATAATTCTTTTAGCGATTGAAAGATTTCTGATGACACGCGGGCCCGTCAGAGCATTCTGCGTCTGTGCAGAAGCCTTGAATTGGGTGATTACATTCTCCGTATGTCAACGTCCCCAGTGTAGACAAATATAACCGTTGGAGAAAATACGATTAAATATAATTTGCTTAAATCTATCCACACATGTAGACAAAAACATAAAAAGTCAATGAATTCGACGTTCCGCCATACAATGTGAGATACTGGTTACAAATCAAATGCTTACGATTATTTTTAACCTTCTATGACATGTTAGTCGCTGAGTAGGGACCTGACTTCTGGCTGATAATTTTCTGACAGCACCTGCTCCTGACGAGACAAACGCCCTGCTTGACCATGGCCTTGAGACGCTGCCCTTGGTTTCCGGTGCCCGTTACCCTGACACACCCACTCCGTGCACCGTACTTCCCCTCGCAAGCGTGCGTCCTCACGCGGCTCAAACACGCACACGCGAGTCGTGCTTCAGAGCTCGCGGCGTGGGCCACATGGCTTTCACATCCTCCTGGGGCCTTCTCCCCGACTTAAGGTTTGGTGTCGCTATGAAGAAGGACAGAAATTCTACAGCCTCTGTTTATGCAGCCTCGGCTCCCGCCGAGGTCCCCAGCACCCCCATGAGGTCCCCCATGTGCCACTCTGGGTCCCAGATGTCCCCTAGCCCGCTTCTTCCTTTGCGGCGCAAGGACCTAGAATTCGCAGCAGGCGATAAAGGCCGTGGAAGCGGAGAAACATCTTTGGAATTTGAGAACGGTGCTGATTTTTATCTGGCCTTTGGAGCACCCGGATGGAAAAGGTAGCTATCGCTTCTTCCTGGTTGGCCAACTTTCTTCCCCAGAACACGACTGTGGGCCACTGAGCGTGCACGAGCTCTTCGCCGAGTGGCTGAGGCCTGGAAAGCGCGCGGAGCGCAGGTGGCCCGCGTTGCGGCTTTTCCGCTGCCTCCCAGCGCCGGCTGCTCGGTTCTCGCAAGCGGGCGCTGCCCACGACGGTTTATGGGACGACCATGACGATTTCCTAACGCTCCTTCTCCTTGTGGTAATACAGTTCATTCGTGGACGACAAAACGTATTTTTTGGGGGCCATGAACTTTGAGCCAGTGTTTAAGAAGCAAAGTTAGAAAATATTAGTTTATAGTCATGGTGATTTAGTCACTTTTGATGAAACTAACCCAAAGCTAGATTCGGTTAAAAGCGCAAAGGACTGTAGGTTATGTATTTAAACATATCTCATCTTTGGCCTGGTGGCTTTGACGATGAGAGTAGCTAAAAAATGTGATGCTTGGAGAAAACTATGATAAAAACAAAAGATGCCACCGCCTTCGAGAGAAAGGGCTGCTTTCAGCGGAGTCGAAAGTTTTGCTCTTTGCTACTTTACTTTTTTTACGTTTAGTGACAAGCTGGTTTTCTTTTTTCTTTTTTTTTTTTTTTTTATGTCACACATTGTAAATGGAAAGAATTTTTAAGGGGTGGAAAAAGCTCATGGTGGGGGACAGGTTTCGTCACACCCACTGGTGACTATGGCACTAGATAATTATTCAGGCCTTCTCAGCGTTCTCTCAGGTTGTTTGTGTTATAATTAGGGCTGTCTATTAGAAATAAGGCAGTAAATTCTCCGTAAAGAATGGCTGAGTTTGTCTGCCAGAATATTGGACTATAAGGGCTACTTTTTGTTGGGTTTTTTATTATAACATGTGCTACATTAACTCACTCACCTTTAAATTTTTTTTTTCTCTCTTTTTGGAGGTTGCCCAAACATTTTTAAGTTGTTTCCTCATTTTTACTGATTATAGGAAAACCTCAATCATGTCCCCAAACTCACATTTGAATAATAATAAAAAAATCATATTTTACTACAACAGTTTGGCAGGAGGTTAAAATATCACTTTGAAAAGCACTTACTCACTTATTTTTATTTTTCAAAAATCACGAGGCAGCTTTCCTTAACCGAGACATGTGGTTAGTTTTAAGTTCAATTTGTTTTATTTGAAAAAATAAAAATAAAAAAAGCAACTTAATTTGGGTCCTCAAGAATGCAACTTAGGTAAGTCCATAAAAATAAACATAAGGCAAGTTCTACAGGATCTTGGAGTCTAAGGCAGAGTCTTAAAGGCAAAGAACTCAGAATTCTTCGCTAACTCGAGGGTGTTGAGTGCAGGCAGCTGAAAGTTTGCACAGATTTGCCCATTCGTATTGCTTTAGTGGGGCTGTAACCAGAAAAACCTGTGCTGATTTTAGGGGCTGGAATCTATTCATAGGGCACGATAGGCCATGGATTAATGAGCACTGTGTGAGCAGAGAGAACCGAGTAACATCGGGGTTCTCCACGGCCTGTTGGGGTGCTCAGCTCTGGGCTCTGTTCAGACACGGCCATGGACCGTGTGTCTCCCATCCTGTGTGGCTGAGCATGGATAGATAGCTTTGAAGCTCTTCGGAATCCATGTTCAGCCAAAGGAGCACAAGAATGAATTGCATTTGTGTGTTTTTTTGTGGCTACTCACCTCCTCCCCCAAAAGGTGTGTCCTTGCGAGCCCTTCCGGAAACAGTAAGCGTGAATCTGTGATGTTTTGAAACAAACGAAGTCGACTCAGCAGTAATCTTCCCATTCCGTTCCGTTCGCAGGATGCGTCGCACGTTCTAAACTTTGCTCTCAGCAGCTTTTCTTTTCCAATAACCTTAGCCTCCCTCCCCAACCCCAATCGGACATAACCATCCACCCCGATTGCCAGCACCCATGTCCGTTGCGTACCTAAATGATAAAATTCATCGCAGGGTATTTCGAATATTTCATTTGTATCCGTCTAGACTACGGGCTTCTGAGAAGCGTTGTCTTAAACAGGACGACGTTCGCCGGGCTCAGCCGTCTCCTGGTGCAGCGTGGACATCCAACGCAGGTTGGAGACGAGAAATCTAAAGTGGAAAAAAGATACAACAAAGAGGACCCCGCAGGGGAAGTTTGTAAATTGTCAGGGACAAGTTAAGTGAAAAGTTATGTAAAAGCATCATAGCCTTCTTTCATATGTTAACAGTAGCCGAAAGAGTGTTCGCGTTCCCTGTTATCACGAATCTCTACTCTCAAGTGTCTGATTGTCGCCTCTTTGTAATGTTCCGCTTTTAGACATATTCTCAGCTTATGAACTTGGCAGTTGAGAACCTTACGGATTAATTCTCACTACGATCGTATTAGCGACACTCATTCCCGAGGAGCCTTTGCGGGTCTAAAGCGTTGGGGACAAAAATCCTTGCAAGAAAAACGTGTGCACAGCTGGGGTTCCCAGGACGTGGCATCTGTGAGAGAAGGCCTCGGTCCCCCACTGGTCCCCAGCACCTAGAACGGAGCCTGACACATAGGACAAGCTCCATCCGTACCTGCTGCCTGGAGGTCGTACTGATGCGTTTTCTCCGTTCCAGAATACGGTAAGCACTATTTGCGACTTCCTGGTTCCGTGACCCAGAGCTCAAGGTCAAGTGACATGAATTCCGCAAAGGTAATTGTACTCGACAGCCACTTCAAAGCTTTGGTCGTGCTGAATGATGTAATTAACTCTCGATCTTGCTTGTTGTGGGTCCCGAAGTGAATTTCAGTCTTTAAAACAATTGTCCCTGTCACTTAGGCTTCACCCCTAAAACAGTCTTGCAAAAGTGAGACATTTTAATAGCTCTATCAAAGAAATTTGAATAGTTTATTAATCCCCATCCTGAAACCTGATTTAAAACTCTCAACCACTTCTTAATGAAGAGATTCATTCCTATAGATTGAGACAATATACATCAACCCTCGTGGTTTTTATTTGTTTGTTTGTTTGTTTTGCTTTTAATTCATCAGAATTCTCTTGTTTGGTTAACACGAATCCCACCCTTTGTAAGATGATGACTTCTTTACCAGCTGCAGAAATCTGTGCACGTGAACAGGGTCACCCCTATAAACTGTCCCAAGTCTGTGCAGGACGGCACGAAGGAGCATCTGCACCTCAGCTAGGAGAGGGCTATGGCACGTGTCTGACTGGGTGTATGGTCAATAAACGACTCGATCACAAGCTTACCAAATTTTAGCACACGTTTATAGCGTAGCCCTATAAGTAAACATGGCCAGTACTTGTAAGTGTCACATCGACTTGTAGCAAACAGGAGACAGACACTTTGCACGCACACCACAATGCTGTCCGGGACAATGCATCTACAAAGATGGGCTCCGTGTGGTTCCTTACAGTTGCATTTTATCTTCCCCGAAGTCGTTCCATTGATGATGTCGTGTAATCACTGTAGGCCTGCATGGGGAGGGGCGTTTCGTGAAGAGGGTTTGCCTTTGCTACTACATGTGATCTGGGAGCTCCGTCAGCTTGAAACCATTTAAGATAAATTCTCTGTCTGAGGATTTCTGAGCTCTGCTGGTGGTATGAATTGCCATTAAAACCCACGCGTATGCCAGCGTAAGGCGCAAATTCTTAGAGATTTTGTTCTTCTTCCACTGTAGGCCAAAGTCGAGATATTTAAGTTTCTTCCCTGTTCCTCTTTGGCTTTATTTTTAATAAATAACTGAGATTATAACTCTATGATCACCCCATTCTATGAAGATCTCCTAGGGGACTGATGCTTTCTCTCCTCGATATTACATAAAATAAAGGTACATCTTGCAGATTGATATGATTCACATTCGATCTAAGGATATACACGGATCCCGTCTGTCATAAGTTAGGTTAAATAAAAATAAAGTTATTAAGGACTGGCTTACAATTCCTCAACTCCTTAAAGAGATTAGTGCACCTGACTTCCCCAGAGTTTTGGTGGGCAGTCCTACGCCACAGAACAGCACCCAGTCATACACGAGACTGTTTCCCTTCCTGCCCTTGTCTGTGTCACTCATATACCCTCTGGTGAGTTTCTAGAGGGCAGAAATAACATCAAGTACACTCATAGCATCACAGTACTTGCTATATCAAGATCAGGTGGTTAGTCAAGACTGGCTGATTGGCTGGTTGAACTGTTGGGTGGATGGGCGAATGGATGAATGAGTGAGTGGTGGATGACTAGTTGGGTGGATGAGTCCATAGATCAAGGGATGGATGAATAAGGAGTATGTAAGGATAAAAGAGTGCTACCTTCTCCAGAGACGCGAGACTGATAAATAGGCTGACATGACATTCTCTGTTTTGCTACTCTTCCCTGACACAGAGGGAGATCCATTTTGTGTGCTCCAAACTCTCTTTCGTCTTAGAGAGCAAGACAAATAAATTGCACTCTGGGTCAAGAGCCAGTCGTTTACCTGTTGTGACTCTGGTTTTCAAAGAGGTATTGGCAATTTCTTGAAGCAGCATTCAACCTAAACTATGACATTTCTCTTTTATCTTTCCTTCTTTTTTTTCTACTCAAGTTCAGTTTTTTGAGCTCTATTTTATATAAATTCTATCATGTGTTGAACAGTTCTCGGACTCCAGGAATTTTCACTCTAGTCGGAGACACCTGGCAGAAACATGGAACTATCTCAGCACGAGTGGGGTCCACGGAACGAGGGTCGTATGACCCCATTATCGGAGGTCCCCGCTGGAACCCAGAACTGAGGGACAGACACCCCAACGAGGAAGGCAGAGGAAAGGGAAACTGAGCAACAGGGTAAAGGAAAAAGAGTAACTTGAAGACTATTTTGAATCTTAAACTACTTCATGTAAGTTAAACATTTTAAACTTAAAATAACATTTGAAGAAGGATTTGCTATATTCAGTCATTGCTATATTCAGACTAAATGTCTGATTTTTAAAAATAATTCTCACGTTGGGGCCTACAAAATGGAAATTAAGGTGAGCTGTACAGAGCAGAGGCGACGTGGAGAGAGCACCACGGCCTATGGAAACTCCACATAAAACTTAAAATGTTAACATGACTTCTTTCACCTCAGGTGAATTTATAAATGAAACTTTTTTTTTTTCTTTTTTAAGGCTACAAATTCATTAGTATATCCTTGGGAATGACTGATTCAATTCAAAGGATTTTTTTTATAATTCTGGTAACTCTAATCTGAACCATTATTTCTAATTTCTTAATATGAAACTAGAAATTTTGGTGACCTAATAAGTTTTACGGCACTGCACACAACCTTCTTTATGGAGCTTACACCATTATGTAATATGTCATAAAGCAAGCTGAATGTTGTAAAACTCATTATTTTTTTTCTCTTAGCTAAAGCGCGTGATAGCCAAAAATTTAAGTGGAAAGCTATTAAAGTTCCAGAAATCCCAAACTTACATGCTTTTTTCAAACGTTCTATTTTGCTTTTTCGGTGTTTTGTGTCAGGTTCTGATGCTCAGTCTATTGAAAGATTGTGTACTAATGTTATGTACATGGTTCAGCTCCCATGGAAGCTTTGGGCCTTAAACGTTTTTATCTGTATTATTTTTTGCACTCTTGCTAGGACAATTATGAATTAAGTGGAGCACAAAGAATAGAAAGTTAAGAGAATTGGTTAAAAGAGAGAAACAGACCAATGTTAGGAATAATCTTTTATCGTTAATGAAAGTCTTATAATTTTACCCTAAGCTTCAACCCCAAACAATTTTCCTCTTCTTAGAGACCTGGACGATGGGACAATGAAGAAAGAAGCTTTCGTCCTTGCTGAGGATGGCTGTTTCTCTGGCGGGGTTCTTGCTGGCATGGCTCTAGGCAGAGGTCCACTGTAGAACTGGTCCCACACGGTTGGCTCCAACATAAAAATGATGTTGTCTTTACCCAGTGGGCCACCGGTGTTACTGGGTGTCTTTTCCAGAACTTCTGGGTGAGTTTAGAATTTATAGGGAAGTCTGAGTCATAGTAAATAAAAAGGATGAAGAGAAAATGTATTTTAATAAGCAGAAATTGCCTCCCTTCTGATTACTACATGGGTTCATTTCAGGCCTGTTTTGCCTACAACAAAAGGAATGAAGAGCTATGCGAGCTTTTTAAAACGGGTTATTTTGTTTGTTTGTGTTTGTTTGTTTATTATCGTTTTTGTTCGGTTTGGTTTTAGCAATTGCTCAGTTCCTACAAGTTGGAAATATGCTTAAACACTTGTGGTATAATTTTTGCAGTGTAAAAAAGCCCTTAGAATAAGAAAAGTTTCTGTCGACTGAATTCTAATGTGAATAATAGCACGTACTGACACTGAGTTTCTGGAAAGGTAATCACAGGCAGATGTCAACATCAAAATCTGTAGGGATATAGCCTTTAAGTCTTTGACTTCTGTGTTCATTTTTTATTGCAAATGAGTACATACATTGTGGCAGACTTCTAACTATCTGCCAATATCCACTTTTACCTTTTTCTTTAGTAATTTACTCTCTGACTTTTCAGTAGGCTCATGGCTCCCCATAACAGACTGCATTTCCCAGCATCCCTCACATATAGGTGTCATGTGACTAAATTCTAACCAATGGACTATAAGAAAGTGATATATGCAAATTTAACACTGTCCTTAGAAGAAAGGTCCTTATCCCCTTCTTCCTCCCAATCCCCAACCACTGTCTCTTTACTGTTAGATGCAAAGATGGTGTAAAGGCTGGAATTCAGCAGCCATCTTGGTCCGTGAGATGTCCTCAAGATAGAGCCTGGGTGTCTTACACCATGGTGGATCTCGCCAGCCTTGAACTAACAACCTCCAAACTTCTCTTAACAGGAAGGAGAAAAGCTCATCTTGTTTCATCAACCTTCATTTACTTTTTCCTAAGTACTTACACTTAAATCTAACCCTAACTTGCACAGTGATCGTAATATCATCTATTTTCATCGATCCATTTAGCAACCTTAATGAGAACAACGATATGACAATCTCTAGCAGAATGCCTGGCACAAACTAAGATCTTTGCTAGCCAAATAGTTTATCTAACCTTTCCAAAAACATGTCAGTTCAATAAAAAATAAATAAATAAAAATCTTATTTGAATCAAAAGACAATCCATCTGAAAAGTTCTGTTAGACGCATTCTAAATAAGGGCCTGCTAGCGCTAGCTTAGAGCGTTCGGACACATAAGGACACATTTGTGCAGGGTGCATGCCTACGAAGGGAGTTTCTGGGTCATGGGATGTGCATATGTTCGGCAT
This sequence comes from Pteropus vampyrus, assembly GCF_000151845.1. Lineage (NCBI taxonomy): Eukaryota > Metazoa > Chordata > Mammalia > Chiroptera > Pteropodidae > Pteropus > Pteropus vampyrus. Next base: position 372,442 of record NW_011889039.1, on the reverse strand, counting down.
GACATGAACAGACACCATCCTACAGTTTTCCAGACTGGCCCTGCCAATTAACTCCCACGGGCAGTGTAAGAAAGTTCTAGTCATGCCACATAGTCACGAACATTTGTTTATTTAATTTTTATTTTAAATATTATGCTAATTATGCAGTGGTTTGTCATTGTAATTTTAATTTGCAGTTTTTCTGATGATTGGTGAGATTATACCTTTTCATAGGCTTAACAGCCATTTAGAAGGCTTCTTGAGAGCTATGACTATTTAAATTTTTTTCTTATTGGCGTTAAGAACTTATATATGAGACACTTATGAAATATGCGTATTTCAAATATCTTCTTCCACTCTGTGGCTTGCCTGGCTCCTCTCTTAATAACATTTGATGAACAGACCTGCTTTTCCATTTCATGTCACTATTCTCATCTACAAAACGTTCTTGCCTTTAACTCTCCAAAGATGACAGCGCTTAATCTCGTCATCTACACGAAGTATTTTGAGATACTGTTTAATACAAATCCTAAGAATAAATG
>NW_011889039.1:369208-371871 GCF_000151845.1 Pteropus vampyrus | reverse complement strand
TTAGCAACCTTAATGAGAACAACGATATGACAATCTCTAGCAGAATGCCTGGCACAAACTAAGATCTTTGCTAGCCAAATAGTTTATCTAACCTTTCCAAAAACATGTCAGTTCAATAAAAAATAAATAAATAAAAATCTTATTTGAATCAAAAGACAATCCATCTGAAAAGTTCTGTTAGACGCATTCTAAATAAGGGCCTGCTAGCGCTAGCTTAGAGCGTTCGGACACATAAGGACACATTTGTGCAGGGTGCATGCCTACGAAGGGAGTTTCTGGGTCATGGGATGTGCATATGTTCGGCATGACATGAACAGACACCATCCTACAGTTTTCCAGACTGGCCCTGCCAATTAACTCCCACGGGCAGTGTAAGAAAGTTCTAGTCATGCCACATAGTCACGAACATTTGTTTATTTAATTTTTATTTTAAATATTATGCTAATTATGCAGTGGTTTGTCATTGTAATTTTAATTTGCAGTTTTTCTGATGATTGGTGAGATTATACCTTTTCATAGGCTTAACAGCCATTTAGAAGGCTTCTTGAGAGCTATGACTATTTAAATTTTTTTCTTATTGGCGTTAAGAACTTATATATGAGACACTTATGAAATATGCGTATTTCAAATATCTTCTTCCACTCTGTGGCTTGCCTGGCTCCTCTCTTAATAACATTTGATGAACAGACCTGCTTTTCCATTTCATGTCACTATTCTCATCTACAAAACGTTCTTGCCTTTAACTCTCCAAAGATGACAGCGCTTAATCTCGTCATCTACACGAAGTATTTTGAGATACTGTTTAATACAAATCCTAAGAATAAATGGAAGCCCCTCAACCTGGACCCTAGCTTCGGTCTACCTTCCCTTAGCCGTTGGCTCTCAATGGTTTCTGTCCTTAATTCTGTCACCTTATTCCTTTTGATGGCTTCACGGCCTTATGCAGATGCCCTCCTGTTGCTGACGTTCAAATAAAAAAGGCTCACATGGCCTGGTTTTCTGTCCCAAATTAATGCGAAACCTTTTTAATGTGGAAACTATGGCCAGTGTTTTCTGCAATAGTTACAGGAGCCGGAATTACCCCGGTTCTCCTTCTAGTGAATCTTGGCTGCATTTTGTTATTTATTTACCTACATAAATCATAGCAAAGGCATTATTTGTCTCTTGAGTAAGTTTTATCCTAAACTCTTAAAAATGGATGCACGGCGAGGACAATTTAATGTTTGTTTGGATTTTTTGCAGACTCTCAGCAGGTTCGAGAATCTGGAAATATTTTTTAGAACTTTTCTGAAGGTAAAAAAAAAAAAAAGCAACTTTTACAGCTCTGCCAAATAGGATTCCTTGCCTACTAAGAAACATTCTTAAACCCTCCTGGAGCTTCCATAAAACACTTTATTTAGCTGTTCTTTGCATTTTTAATGTGTCCAATCTTTGGGGACATTATTCTGGAAAATATATTTTTACTTTATATTGTGGTTTTTATACTGTTTTATATCATTTTTACAAGATGTTCTTATATAGGTCCTTAATTTCATGTATTCTTATACAAATTTATCGGTGCTTTGCTGCGAATATTTTGCAGTTTTTCTATGTCAAGAAAAATCTGTGAAGAAAAGTCAGTCTTAAGTAAGAAATTTATGTGTGTAATTAAGTGGACTACGGACCACCTATTTCTAATTCTCTTTAATTGTGGATCTGAAAGATAAATGTCGTTGTGTCAGAAATATTGTAAGTGCGTTGCTCGGGAAAGCGGTCATTGTTTTTTCCTTGGGGCTTTCTGCAGTTTGGGTAGAGACGCATTCTTGGACTGTTGGCATTGTCCTAAGTGGGGTTTTGATGGGGCTTCTGGAATCTTCGTCAACAGTTCCAGTTCACGTCATATGAGCAAAGCGTCCCCAGTGGTATTCTCTGAGAAGCAAGATGGGGAGAGTTTCAAACAACATGGTGACCTTTTGCTTTATTTATGTATCCAGGTTTGTTTTCTCTGTAACAATTTTATGGGGTTTTTTTTTTTTGAAATAAAGGAAAATATCATTGTAATCCTTTATAATTATTATATAAGAAAATATTTTGCCGATCGGGCCATTGGTGGAATCACAGATCATGAACGCTCCCCAGACCCAGGAGCTACGCCGCGTGCTGTGTGAACTGCATGTCGGAGGGCGCTCGGGGCTCACGCCTGCTTGAAACTCGGCTGAGTTTCCTCCTGCACAGCGGAAACTGCTGGGGAGCAGCTCTGAGAACACGCGAGGGAGTCGGGGGGCAAGTTCGCCCAGCAGAGGGAGGCGGGCTTGGGGCTCCGGGAAGACTGTCTCCAGCTGGAAGACGGAGCGACCCTCTTCTTGCACCCAGGATGCCACCCCGAGGGAAAGGGGAGCCCTGTCGTGCCCGCGTCGAGGGTAAACGCCGCCCGCCGTGTGAGCGGGGCCGCCCAGGGCCGTCTCACGGGACCCGATGGCGCGCGTGGTGCTGCGCGGTCAGGTGGCGACGCAGCCTGCAGTGGCCGCGAGCTGGCCGCCCGCGCCCCGGCGAGATGGGCTCGGAGCCTGTGCCCTCACCGGGCCTGGCGCTCGGGGCCACCGAGTCAGGCTCCGGTCCCTGCCCGCTCATTCTGAAGGGGACAGGTGGGCGGTGGGCGGTGCGCACGGCCGCTTCCTTTTCAC
>NW_011889039.1:363870-368198 GCF_000151845.1 Pteropus vampyrus | reverse complement strand
CCGCGGCCAGGGAGCAGGCGACAAAGCGCCTGGAGATGGACGAGCGGGCGCAAGTGGAGTGGACAGTGGGCGTCTTGACGAGGCTGGAGAGACACGGAATTTTCTGGGTCCCTATTAAAGATGTTAGCCAGGTTCAGGTGTGTGACACAGTACCACGTGACACCCCGGTGGGCCCCGAAGGCACCATTCACCGGCGTTGGAAGCGCGCGGGGCGCGGCCGGCTCTCCAGGTGAACCCCGCGCCCTGGGACCCGACTCAGCGCGGCGCCACGTCTGGTTCCAGGGTCCGCTCAGTGCAGAAGGGAGTCGGGGTGACAGTAACGAGGAGCGACTCAGGGAAGTCTCCCCCTCCCTCCCGAGGCGCTTCCAGACCAGCGAAATGTCTTCGTAAATATTTTTATTTGCGGGGCTGTAGTTTGTCAGTTAGTGAGTAAGGTTGAAATCTACCTGGCGACATGATGAAACGCAGCGTTTCCGAGCACAGGGGGTCTGCGCCCCTCTGAATGACGGCTCTGGGAAACGTGGATGCATCGAACGTGGAAACCAGGTGCAGCTCCCCAGAAACGGGGCAACAGAACCTTGTATGTGGGAACAATTTCTGAAGGCAGTTACGAAAAACTCCTTTTCCAGTTTCTAAACAAAAGATAATCATACCATCTGGGATTAGGGCGCGTGTGGGGGAGCGGGCTGGAGGTTTAAGGGACCCTGATGACTATTCCGGAACCCGCACCTCCCACCAAACAGGAAGTGGGGGGACATTTGCGTGTTGGATCGATCGAGATAGAGATGGAGAAGGAGCCCCGCAGAATCCATAGCTCTGCCCGCCTGTGTGCCCCTGCGTCCCTGAGCTCTGTCCCACCTCGACTGACCCCACACTCTGCTCCCCGCTGTGTGCGGACCTCGGGCTGTCTACAGTGAGAACTTTATGGAAGGTCTGCTGTCAGCCTCCAGCCTCTCAGGCCCCCTGGAGATCTGGGGTGCCATTCCCAGGCCTGTCCCTGCTTCCCAAAGAGATTTCTCTAGAAAGAAGCGACCTGGACAGAATAACAGAAGGGACAGTCTGAGCCACACAACGAAGAACGCACCCGAAACCAGGCGACCGGTCAGCAGCCGCCCCGAAGCCTGCGGGGGCAGTTGACACGCAGGGTGGGAAGGGCGACAGCATCGTGTCTGTGATCTCGGGATAAAAGCTCAGCTCCCTCCGGAACCCTGTCTTCAGAGATGGCCACTCAGCACATCGGGGGCGCGGGCTCACGACGGTGCGTAAGGCCTCAGGGCGCCCTGGGAACCGAAGGGCGCTGGTCCTCTCCAGTCTTCAGTAACGAGTCAGCGGGGTAATGGTCAAAAAAGGGGAAACAGAGGCAGTCAGTTTGTTTGCGGTGACAGAGGTGGGTCTTCAGCAAGGACACTTGACTCAGGCACCTATCTGATTCTCAAATTAACTGTCATGGTAGAAAAAATCTGTTGGAGAACTGTCTTTCCCCGCCGGGCAATAGGAGGGACGGGGCGCCCACCACTGAGAAGCGGGGGTAACATCCAGGGCGGAGGGTGGGCGGACATGGTTCCTGACCTGGAGAGGTGGCTGAGGCTGCCTGGGGACTGAGGGACTTAGCCTGGAGGACTGTGAAAGGAACCGGGAATGTCTATTCTCATGGATTTTCAGAAGCGATATTGATGGCAGTCGTGGAACTCTAATTAATCTTGTAACTCGGGTTTACAAGGAAAGCAAATAACGAGACAGTTTCGCCTCCTTCATCCCGCTAGCTCTCTCCCCGACGCCCTTGAAGATGCACTGAACGAGAGCAAAGGAAAAGTTTCTTTTGGGGTCATCTAGTTACATTTCCCCGACACTTCAGCGTGGGGACATCAGTACCTTCTCACACAGACACACGGAGTGTGACAGGGTGGGATGGGACGAGACTTCACAGGTGAATGTCCGCTTTTTAGGGGTCACGGCTGTAGGTTTTACTGGCTCTGATCAGCGGAAATAGGATCCCCTGCCCAGTGGCCGAGCGCCACCATAGGGAGCGACCCCTTTTCCTGTGTCTAATGGACAAATTGACACCTAAGACAAGATGCCAGGCCCTAGGAAGCTCTTTATACTTTTCATAATCTGCAGAATCATCGATTCTAAGGGGACGCCCTACATCATACTGACATTCTTTTCTCAGCCTAATGGTTTGCTTTATTATCCGGGAGGTTCTCATTTGAACACCGTTCTGTTAACCCTCTGTAGTGACTGAGTCTGTTGCTGGGGTACGTATCCTGCTCTGCCCGTGGATCACCCGACGGGACTGGATCCGGGTGATGGGGACAGAGAGACAGCTGTGGCATTCGTGGTCTTGACGTAGACAGCCTGAGCACGCTTTAGCTTGGGAGAGGAGAAGGTGACTCGTCTTCTGCTCTGGCTCCTGTCATGTTTCACCCCAGAATTTAGAAGCATTTCTGTCTTTTGTTTGAATACCTAAGCCAGGGCGACTTACGTGACATTCTTTAGAAAGTCAATGGGTTGTTTTGAAAGAAACTTTATATACTTTAAATATAGACAAATATTTTAATTTATTTTTATTCCTTGAAAATGTTTTATATCTTAGGAAACCTTAAGATCCAAAAGAACTGTTAATATTTCAGGATATGTGTGTGAATCCTATAAGGTGACATACTGTGCTTTGTTTTCTAAATTCTTTTTCAAATATGAATGATTTTAGACCTCGGTTCGGTGTTCTAATCAGTCGGGACAGAAGAATGCCATCTGTGTCAACAAAAAGAATGCATTTTGGTAAAGCATTAATACAAAATTAATTTTGATGGAATCGACACGCTGCCGGACACCCAGCATGACATGGTGATAAGATATAGATTTTTTTGCTACATTACCAATCATTGCATAAGCCACTGGACAAATTGTTGGAGAATTTTAAGTGTCACTTGGAGTCTTCAAATGCAGGTGTTACTCTATGCCTTAAAAAGCAGCTGGTGAAAGTTTGCAAATGTGTTGCCACTACGTGACGTGTGTCTCACGAATCGTTTGCAAAGGCGGTTTGCGAGTATTTTGAAATATGTAAGAGGAGGAGGGAGCATATGGATAAGGCGGAGGGCACAAGAGGGGAGAGGCAGTGAGCACGGCCACGGGGAGAGGGGACAGGGTGGGGTGACACATGGAGAGAGGAAGCAACACAGCGCATGTCACAAACACTCTCCATATGAATACCATAGAAACTCGAATACGCTGCTATTATATTTTAATAAGGAAACGGGTAGGTGTTTCGCGCCACTTGAAGTGGGAACAAGCAAACAACACTCCACCCCCCACCCCCCGCCCAGAACCTATTGGCAGGTGCGCATGCTTGATGGAAATAAGCGGAAATGAGTCAGCGTGTCACCAGGGCCCGAGCTGGCTAAGACATTGAGCTGCGACAATGCGTTGGATTGAGCATGCTTCTCAAACGTGCCGACCAAGACGTTAATGGAGGGGACTCACGGGACAGCTGCCATCACTGGGCCGAGGCCGGAGGATGCTCACCTGCACACGTCTGCCACATCAGCTCTTTAATAAGGTCCCACGTGCCACGTCACCAGACACTGGACTCAGAGGACGAGGTCTGAACATGTGCATTTTCAGGTTTTGCCGCTTTCGATGGTGCCCAGGCTGTTAGTCTGTCCTCTAAGCGGCTGGCTCGGGCCCTGAATTAGCTGCCCAGACAGCTGTAACCAAGGACCACAGACTGGGGGGGCTTCTCACCATCTGGGGCCAGAGTACAGCGTCAGGTTGTCAGTGGGGCCACGCTTCTCCCGAGGGCTCTGGGGAGAGTCTGGTCCCGGCCTCGCAGCTTCCTGTGGCCACCATCGCTCCTTGGTGTTTCTTGGCTTGTAGACACGTCACTCCGGGGTCTGCCTTCGCACAGCTGTCTTCATGTGACATTGCGTGTCTGCGTCTGTGTCTTCTCATAAGGACACCAGTCACATGGAATTAAGTCCCACCCTAATGACACCATCTTAACTTGATTGTATCTGCAAAGACTATTTGCAGATACAGCCACACTCACAGGTACCAGGAGTAACGCAATCAGCATATCTTTTGGGGGATAAAATGTGACCCACACGGGCACTCACTGACCAGATGTGAGCACAGCCTCTGCATCATGGCATCTGGGTCATCTTCGGGAGGCTAGAGAGAGCGTTCTCCGCACCCTCACCTCGCCCTTCCCCTCCCCCAGGCACCGGCGTGGGCTCTGGCCTCCACTGCCACTCGTGGCCACATGGGGCCCGCCCCAGAAGTGACCCCCACGTCGGCAGAAGTTCCAAGTGAAGAAGAGATAGGACTGTGAT
>NW_011889039.1:353332-363820 GCF_000151845.1 Pteropus vampyrus | reverse complement strand
TCAGGTTGTCAGTGGGGCCACGCTTCTCCCGAGGGCTCTGGGGAGAGTCTGGTCCCGGCCTCGCAGCTTCCTGTGGCCACCATCGCTCCTTGGTGTTTCTTGGCTTGTAGACACGTCACTCCGGGGTCTGCCTTCGCACAGCTGTCTTCATGTGACATTGCGTGTCTGCGTCTGTGTCTTCTCATAAGGACACCAGTCACATGGAATTAAGTCCCACCCTAATGACACCATCTTAACTTGATTGTATCTGCAAAGACTATTTGCAGATACAGCCACACTCACAGGTACCAGGAGTAACGCAATCAGCATATCTTTTGGGGGATAAAATGTGACCCACACGGGCACTCACTGACCAGATGTGAGCACAGCCTCTGCATCATGGCATCTGGGTCATCTTCGGGAGGCTAGAGAGAGCGTTCTCCGCACCCTCACCTCGCCCTTCCCCTCCCCCAGGCACCGGCGTGGGCTCTGGCCTCCACTGCCACTCGTGGCCACATGGGGCCCGCCCCAGAAGTGACCCCCACGTCGGCAGAAGTTCCAAGTGAAGAAGAGATAGGACTGTGATTTCTGAGAATGTAGACTCAAATTGTGGTTTTGCGATTCATTGAAATTTCTAGTACAAATAAAAATCTAAATTCTAAGGCATTTAAAATTTGGTATTCAGTTAAATTCTTCACCTTAATATAACATCCTCTTTTCAATTATCCCGATAATAGAAAATAATTGTTTCTACCTAAAGAAAAAAAGAATTCTGCTAAGTAGTAACTATTCCTAAAAGGTCTGGACTTCTAGAAATGCATACTGATTAAATGTGAGATGTAAACAGATGTATATTTACAAAAATAATCAAGCATCATTACAAGCATCAAACAACAACATCCAGGATTAAAAGGATGGGAAATTACCTCAATGCATCTTTGGAGGGGTTCTATCCAGCCACTAAGTGACATCCTCAAAGTGTCCTTTTGTATAAGGAAAAAGCCTCACAGTTGACAGTAACCGGTTAGACAGATTTTCATAAACACATATTCGGAAACTGGCTTCAAAACTATGAGTATTTCTCTTGATGAAGTAATTTCGCCGGATCTCGATTTTCTTCCATCTGCTTTTTTTGTTTTTTCTTGGCGCTGGGTGGGGGACCCGCCCGGTGCTCAGCTGTGGGGCTGGATCAGTGAATGATGCTGAGGGATGTCACACGGAGGCGTGGAGGTCATGCTCGGGTGCTACATCTGGAGCAGAGGTGCCCGGCCAAGATTTGCAAGCCTTTGTTTTGCTCTAGATGTTCAGTGAGAAGCGGAGGTAATTTTCCTGCTAGAAGACTCGAAAAAAAAACTTTAGTGAGGCAGAAATAAGGTTTTCACCATAACATTGAGTTACAGTGAAGACTAAAGCAGAAAGAAAATCTGAAGTGTCATGGCTGTAATAAAAAAGGATAATTAACAATCTGAGAGGAAGCTTCCGTCTTAGTCTCTGACGATGCAAAAAGGAAATGGAAGAATTGCTTAACCAACTGTTAAATCCACCCGAATTGTTTTTAATTATAGACCTCATCTTATGACAACCGTCTAACTTTTTATTCCCAGCGCATCACAGGGAGAAGACGAGGATGCTTTTTCTCCCATCTGTTTTCACGCTATCAGACAACGTCCTTAATGGAAATTACCTTCAAGGTTCCGAGCGAATATTCCTCTTTGTGAGCTGAGCTCTGAAATCATCCGTGAATTTTCAGGGAACATTTGAGCTGAATAGAAACAGAACAGCCTCACGCTGCGGACGAAGGAGAGAAGTGACATAAAACATCGACGTGGCCGTGATCCTGTTCGTGAGGCATTGTCGAGGCTGCATCCTTAGTCTGACAACCACATGCAGCAAAGTCTTTGTGAAGCTAAGATGGTGCATTCGGCACACACTCGCTCGGGCGCTGGTTCCTGCTTCCTGGTCGCTGCCTTGTGCCTGACAGCCCCACGTGCTGGACACGTACCGGCGACAGACTCAGACCCCCGTACTCACGGAGAGTAAGTTCTGCTCAGGCCCAAGGACATGGGACATTTTCCAGCTGTCCTTTCCAAAAAAAACCCGATAAATTATATCAATAATGGAATTAACTATTGATTATGAAAGCATCGTTTATGTTTTATTAAATATGAGACTAAAAACATAGCACTTACAATATGCAAAATAGAAGAGGTGGATTTGGACTGAAGTTAACCATGCTAAGTGGTCGCCTTGCTCTGAAAGACAGCAGAAACAATTAATAAACTTAGATAAGTAACAAAATTATTTTGATATTAAAAATATATAAGATAATTAGATGGTAGATGGAGAGATGATAGATAGATATGGAGAGATGATAGATAGATAGGTAGATAGATAGATAGATAGATAGATAGATAGATAGATAGATAGATAGATAGATAGATAGACAGATTGATAGAGATGATACGTAAAGGATACATATGTTTATTTATGGTAAAGCTAAAATAACAGATTGGAAAACCCGTCCACAAAACTCTCGATTAGAAAGTAGGAAGATAAATTGCACTGGAAAGAATAGCAAAGAAATGTAATCTAATCAATGATACCTCATTTAAGTTTAGTACTACTTTAAGTTTTGAAAAGAATATGAAGAAAATAAGACAAAATACCACCCTTTGACTCTTCGGGTGTTTGCTTGGCTGGCGGCGCTGAGTTTTCTCAATGTCGGAATGAAAGTTTGTAGGTTCACGCACAACAGCAGCTCGGTGCTGACCTCATGCCAGGCACTATCCAGAGCTTCTTATATCACCAACTCGTGCAGCTCTGCAACTTTCCTGTGAGGTGGGTGATGCTGTTCCCATTTGCCAGATGAGGAAACCGAGTCCCCAAGAGGCCAAGTGGTCCACCCGATGCCACGCAGTTAAGCGCGAGAGGTCAGGATTACAAACTTGTCCTAGCTTCCGACCCTCGACATTTTGCTGTTTCACATTATTGTCATTTGGGGCCAGGTGACCTTATGTTTTGGGGATCATTTCTGCACATTATAGGATGTTTAGCAGCGCTCCTGGATTTTACTCACTAGATGCCAGTAGCAAACAGCCCATTCTGTCATGACAATCCAAAATGTCTCCAGATGTGGCTAATGTTCCCTGGGGGGCGAAATCGCTCTTAACTGAGAGCTACCGCATCACACAGTATGGTCCTACACTTACCGGCCTACGGAAGCTACAAGCCTTGTAAATGTATCTGCACAATACACAGGAGTGTGAAAACACATGTGATTTTATCATGACCTAGAGATAAAAACACTTTTAATAATTGGGTGAATTTCCTTCCAGTCATTTTTCTATATGTTTATTGTACAAAATAGGATATTCATATAGGTATATCTTAACGATTCTTTAGCATTCAATTTTATGATTACTAATTTAATTAAAAACTCCAGAGTTATTGAAATTCAGGCTGTCTCTAATGTTTAGTGTTATGCATTACATTGAATCAATACTATTTATTCTTCTATATTTTGTGTGTCTTTATTTCCTTAGGGGAGAAATAGCTTAGAAAAAATATTTCTGGGTTAAAAGATATCCCTATGTTTTTATTTTATTAAATTTATCGGGGTCATATTTGTTAACAAAATTATATAGGTTTCAAGTGTACAATTCTATAATACGTCATGTGTATATTGCGTTGTGTGTTCACCACCAAAGTCAAATCTCCTTCCATCATATATTTGACCCTCTACCCTTTTCTACCTCCATTCACCGCATTTTCTGAGTTTTTGTTTGTTTGTCTTACTCCTTTGTTGCTTTCAGTTTTCTATCCCATACATGAGTGAAATCATAGTCCTGACTTATGCATCTGACTTATTTCACTCAGCATAATGTTCTCAAGGTCGATCCATGGTGTGAGGAAAAGCAGTATTTCACGTTTTCTTCCGGCTGATGCTATTCCATTGCATATATGCACCACAGCTGCTTTACCCTGTCAAAAGACCTCAGTTTTTAAATTTCATTTCATGTTTGACACATCACATTTCTGAAATGTTGTGCCTGTTTAACATCCTACCAGAAATGAAGCACGTGCCAATTTTACTGAACCTAAATTGACTTGCTCAAAGTGCGATATTATGCGTGTGTGTGCGTGTGTGGGTGTGTGTGTGTACAGAAGTTTTCTGTGGCTTGTCGAATAGAACCTGAATTATTTTACAAAACCTTGAGTCACCTCAGAGACTATCTACCTTCGCTCTGACAAGAACCTTTATAAAAAGTCACTGCACCTGGTCCCTGGCCACTAGCGGAAGAGCAGATGCGGGTCGGGTGGAGCTGACTGCTGTCTATCGTGGGACAGGAGGCAGGGCTCAGCATGGGGACCGGAGCGCGCAGCGGGGTCCAGGTCTGATGCCGGGACTGCGCGCTCACGGGCGAATCCGGCCCTGAAGTGTGTGCTTAAGGCTGGGACATCCTCTGCGGAAGCACCTCGGCGTGGCAATCCTGCCTGCGGAAGTCTGGGCGTTGCCAGGTGAAGAAAGCCACCTCTGTACCCAGAGCATAGAGGTCCTCAGGGGTCGGTGCAGGCGACAGAGTCTGAAAGAAGCAAATCAGCACCACAGCGGACAGAGACCTGCCAGGTGATGCTAATGTGGCTGCAAACGGGAAGCTCTCCAGTCAGCTCCTGGCTTTCTTATTTTTTCTTTGAAATCTGACGGGTACGATCTAACGCTAGTTGTTCTGGAGAATGTCTTCGTGGAGGGTCGGAGGTCTCAGGAAGAAAATGCTGAATTTCATGATAATTCGCAAGAGGAATCCTGGCCTTGATGAGAAAAACAAAAACAAAAACAAAAACAAAAACAAAAAACAAAAAAAACTTTACACTTGTTATTGAGAAGGCATATGACTTTCTGTGCACAAACGGGGATGGATAAACTCTTGCCATGTCGTGAAGAATTATGGAGGAAAGAAAAATGGAACGAGCTAGTCAGATAAATTCCATCCACGATTTCACTGTGAAATACGAATGGGGTTATCTGCTGAGATAACGTATCAACCGTCAGCTGACACAGTGTCGCTGCCCAGCCCTCCCGCTGCCGAAGGAGGGGAAGCCACAGACTGTCACCCTGGCGAGCCTGCACCTGCTGCAGCCCGGCGCAGAGCTTATTTTCTGTTCCTCTGCACTCATAGCCCATCGGCCGCGATGGCCAGTCACTGGGACAGATCTGGGGGTTCGCTGAGCCCCGGAGATCTACCGCCCGTGGCGGGGAAGGTGCTTCTGAGCTCACGGAATCCCCGAGGGGAAGAAGGAAGCCGTCGGCATTGCGCTTTACCACGCTTTCACATCTTGAAGGAGGAGGGTCATTCGCCGATCCGAGTGCTCCCCTGGGGAGCTCGCGCCATCCCTCTCAACAAGGAGTCCCTTGAGACAGTAGAAGCGATGGCTGGACGCCCCCGGCTCTTTATTTATTGTGTTGAACAGCATTCCTTCGGCACATATGTAAAGTGCATATGGATACATTTCTGTAGATAAAAGAAATGGAGATAAATTTAGAAGGGTAAAAACACATGTTCGCCACGGCTCTGCGTTTTACACTCTGGCTTCTCCCGGCGGCAGTAAGAGGCCGTCATTACTATCCAGTCGGAGGGGCCCAAGCTCAGTGAGGTCGACACCGCCAGCGAACGAGCTTCAGGATGACCTCGGAATCGGCGCTTCTGCTCCGTCGCCCAGGTGCCGTGTGCGTGCGGCTTCTCGTTCCGCGTGCCGGAGCCCACCGTTCGTTACGTCCTTCACTTCGCCTGCTCACAGTCCTCCGATGATGGGGCACGGACCAAAGTAGAGTCACAGAAGCAGGAAAAGCAGAGCGACAGGAGACAGAAGGAGAAGGGGGAGGGGCGGAGGGGGCGAGATGGCAGATTGGTATGGATTTGCGTCTGGGGAGGTGGCTTGAACTGAGTACTTGATTGGAGACTTGAAAGTTGACGTCAAAACCAATGGCCCAAAGAGCACAAGTGTGTTGCTCTGAGTGGGAGAGGCCAGCGGGAATCCAGAGATGCCATGTCCTCAGCGCCCGGCAACAGCTGGGCCACACTCTGGAGAGGGGCCCCTGTCTCAGCATCCCAGGGAGTGACACGGGGCTCCCGTGTCATTTATGTGTGGCTGGTGCCCTCCTGCTTTGGAGAGAAAGGGATAAATGAGGTTTTTAAGGTCCCATTTACATTATCCTGGTGATTAAACATGTTTGATCTCTCCACTGCACTGGCTTGGCTTGGTGCAAGCAATTCAGGGACTCTGAGCCCACCCACTTCAAGAGCGAGGCCGTCAAGATGCACCTGAAGGTTGGTTTAAGTCTAACTCATGATTTTTAGATCCATGAGATAGTATTATATTTCATACGAGTTCTTCAAATATTTGTATAATGTTCCGTGTCCCATAAGTTTCGCTTATGATTTACTGTTTCTCTGTGATATAATATCCATTAAAGCAATTTAGTGGCCCAGACCCTCAAGACATACCTTGAGAGTTTTATCATTTAAGGAATATTTAAACAAAGAACAAATGTAAGTGTTAATGCAATGACCTGGCTTAGAGTTCTAATTAAAATAAACTTAGAACCAGTGATTGGATCTATTAAGTTAGACATTGATAGATGGGCACAGCTGAACCTTACAGTTTGGAAAAGGTTAATATAATAAAGATCAATGTCTTATCAAGGTTTTACATATACCTTTAATTTTTCTGTAATATATACTCCAAAATATTTTTAAACTAAGTAAAATAGTAAAAATAAAAATATTTGGAATAAAGATAAGAAAAGAAGAATCTGCTATGAGAATGACTTCATCTACTAGTGTGGGAGTTTCAAATAACGAAATTCAACAGAATGTAGCATAAATCTTAGCAAAGCAGAGTGGTACCGTGTGTGTGTGTGTGTGTACCACAAATTAAACGCTTATATTAATTTCCTATTTTTTTGATGAATAACTGAATTTATATGATTCTTTTATCAAAATTAATCTAACTTCATACATTCCAGAGCCCAAATACCCAATTTCGACAAATTTCTCAGTAAGTTATTTTTGTTCCCACAAAAAAACTAATGAAAAGCAGGAACGTACATGGAACCGTCGGCGAATCGGCTATGTGCATCTGTGCGGACAGCCTCGGCCATTCTGTAGTGTGGGAAGATAATTAAAGGTATTCTATTTTTGTCTCTGAAAATAATAACAGACTAAATAAGAACACATATGTTTTATAACATGAGAACTTAAGAAATGCCTGTGGTCTATGGCCACGCCACCCTGAACGAGCCCGATCCCGTCTGATCTCGGAAGCTAAGCAGCGTCGGGCCTGGTTAGTACTTGGATGGGAGACCACCCAGGAAGACCTGGTGCTGTAGACTTAAAAAATAAAGGGATTGTAAGCTGACAAAGTCTCTTTGCAATCTGTGAGGTCAATCGAGGGCTGCCTCGCCGAAAATAAATAAATAAATAAATAGATAAATAGATAAATAAATAAATAAATAAATAAATAAATAAAACACAAAAGGCCTTTGGTCATTCTGTAATCAGTCCTTCAGTCTCACATTAGAAGGGCTGTTCCTTTATTTGCATTGGTTCACTGAAGTACAGAATTAGGGAAAGAGTAGTATATGGTGAGTAACATTCTAATTTTTGACCTTTAAAAACATCGCCTCTTGAACACAGAGCTAGGTGTCCCGGAAGAACGAAGTGGAGAGTTTGCAGGGCAGAGTAACGAAAGCGGGGAGACTCCACAGAGAAGGTGCTCTGGGGGTGTGCGACAGTCTCTCCTCAGTACTCACTAGTACTTATCAGTACATCTCTGCCAGGAAACCAAGGACGGGAGCCAACCAAACAGAGAGCAGAAGCTGGAGCCCAGCTTCTGCAGGGAGCCGGGAGCTCTGCTGGATCTGGGAGCCAAAGCCAGAAACCCCGGAACTCCTGGGGTGCTGGGGTGGGCACTCAGGGAGCAGGGGACGATCAGCCCTAGACGAAACCCAGCCTGCAAATCTTAGTGGTAGAACCAAAAGCGATGAACTGTGTTCAGGCATCTTAACTGCATCCGAGAGCAAAGCTCAATATTCATAGAAGTACAAAATTATCCAAAATCCAACAAGGTAAAGTTCCCAAAGGCTGGCATCTAGAACAATACTCAGCAGGCATGCAAAGAGTGTGTACTAACCCAGAACTGTCCCCATGTTGGAATTAGGTGACGAAAGCATTAAAGTAATTATTATGATGACCTGTCATATGCCCAAATACTAAGTAGAGGCATAGGAAACATTAAAAAAAAAACCACTGAAATTGAACATTTAGGGACAGAACAGAAGCTGCAATGTCTCGGATAGAAAGCACTCTAGATGTGATTAACGGCACGCTAGAAATTACAAAACAAAACCGTCATGAACTTGAGGGGACAGTACTGGAAACTATTTAAGACAAGACACTGGTGGTGGGAGGGGTGAGGACAGGATTTAAAAAACGAACAGAATCTCATCTATCTGTGGGACGAACAGACCAATATGGGTATAATTGGAGTCTTTCAGGAAGGGAGAAAGAGGGAAATAGTATGTGAAGAATATTGGCCGCACGTAGTGAACATTCGATAAAAACTATGAACTACAGATGTGTAATTTGATAAAAAACTACGAACCCGCAGAAGGTTAATGAATCTCAACCACAAGAAACACACATGAAAAACTCTCCCAAGTCTCGTCCTAATCAAAACCTGGATTAGTTATCTAAGCTGTGTAACAGATTATCCCAAATTATCTCAACACGTAGTGACTTCAAACACTTATTATCAAAATGTCTGAGCGGCAGGATTCCAGGCAGGAGATAGGATCCCTTCTGTCGCTAGGCTGCTAGTGTGGCGTGGACGCGCACTGACCTCAGAGACGGCCCGGGACAGAGCGCGCTCCCCAGCTCCATGGGGCAGTGGCTGTTGGCGGGGCGCAGGGCCTCAGTAGCGTTTAGCTGAGAACATCATTGGCTCACCGCCTGGGCTCCACGGGACAGCCCATGACACGTAGCTGGCTCCCATCAGAGTCAGAGAGAGACACACAAGAGTGAAGAAGCCGCAGCACTTTAAAATGCAATCTCCGCAATTAAATCTGCTGCGGTCTGCGTGCCTGTGCTCCTCCCGAATTCACGGGCTCAAGTCCGAGGCCCCACGGTGTTAGGGATGGTGTCAGGGGGCGGGGCCTCAAGGGCGATCAGGTCACCAGGGCAGAGCCTTCGTGAAAGGGATGGTGCTCTTACAGGAGGGGCCTGAGCCGCCCCCCTCCCCGTCCCTCCCACCACGTGAGGCCACCCCAGGAAGTCTGCAGCCTCTTGACCAAGCACCTGATTATCCGCGCACCCACTGCTCAAATCGGAGAAGCAGAAGCGAAGCCATCTTAAAAGCCTAATGATCTAAATGTAAACCTGAGCCCAAACGAGGAATGATTGATCGTTTGTTCCTGGTTTTATCCAATTACACGTAATAGGATTTTCCATGAAGATAAAGAAAAATTCATTTCTCATTACGATCCTCGGTGCGTGTGGTGATCACCGCGGGGTTCATGAGAAAGGGAATATCAGCACCGAGACAATTTACACACGCGATAATTTGCTGGGTGTCTCAAAGCAGTGTGAGATTAACCATTTGTGGCAATCTCCACAGCGGCCTTAATTCAAAACAAAACGAAACATTAATATTATTTTTCGGAAGCAAAGCTACCTTCTGGGGTTGATAAATAGAACACATCGGCTAATGATTTAAAACTAAAAAGCTGCGACTGTGCTGTTTTCCCAGCAGGGCAAATCTGAAATGCCACGATGACCGGAAAGGCCGGGTAATATGTGTTTCTCAGGCCCCGTTCCTCCGGTGACAGAAATGCAGAGACACGCAATACGGGGGTGGCAGCTCTGCCATTGTAGAACACTCCAGAGCACAGACGCTGGCTGTCAGCAAGGACACTGTCTTAGTCTGCTCAGGCGGCCGTGACCAGGTGCAAGGGACTGGGCGGCTTCAGCACACACAGTGACTTCCCAGCCCTGGACGCTGGACTCCGAGATCAGCGCTGGGGTCGGGGGGCTGGCGCCCCTCCTCCGGCCTGCAGACGACCGCCTTCCTGCCTGCGTCAGTGCTAGACAAGGTGAAATCTGTCTACTTCTGTCCTCTTAAAACCACTGTCCTGTCAGATTAGAGCCCCACCGCACGACCTTGTTTAACCTCAGTCGCCTCCTAAAGACCCTGCCTCCTGGGACAGTTATGAGGCGGGGCTTTGACGTGGGTGTCTTGGAGGACACGAATTCATTCATGGCGGATGCTGCACCTCACTTTGGATTTCTGTCCTCGGAAGTCATTAATTCTTGCTGGACCGAGGGATAATTAAGAGCAGGTGACTGTTATGTTGTTCGATAGCTTCGTCCAGCAGCCTCTCCCAGTAAGTCTTCTCAAATAATCTGGACAAGCCTCTCTATTTTGTGTGAATGTTTAAGTTAGATATTTCTAGCG
>NW_011889039.1:341189-353282 GCF_000151845.1 Pteropus vampyrus | reverse complement strand
ATCCAATTACACGTAATAGGATTTTCCATGAAGATAAAGAAAAATTCATTTCTCATTACGATCCTCGGTGCGTGTGGTGATCACCGCGGGGTTCATGAGAAAGGGAATATCAGCACCGAGACAATTTACACACGCGATAATTTGCTGGGTGTCTCAAAGCAGTGTGAGATTAACCATTTGTGGCAATCTCCACAGCGGCCTTAATTCAAAACAAAACGAAACATTAATATTATTTTTCGGAAGCAAAGCTACCTTCTGGGGTTGATAAATAGAACACATCGGCTAATGATTTAAAACTAAAAAGCTGCGACTGTGCTGTTTTCCCAGCAGGGCAAATCTGAAATGCCACGATGACCGGAAAGGCCGGGTAATATGTGTTTCTCAGGCCCCGTTCCTCCGGTGACAGAAATGCAGAGACACGCAATACGGGGGTGGCAGCTCTGCCATTGTAGAACACTCCAGAGCACAGACGCTGGCTGTCAGCAAGGACACTGTCTTAGTCTGCTCAGGCGGCCGTGACCAGGTGCAAGGGACTGGGCGGCTTCAGCACACACAGTGACTTCCCAGCCCTGGACGCTGGACTCCGAGATCAGCGCTGGGGTCGGGGGGCTGGCGCCCCTCCTCCGGCCTGCAGACCACCGCCTTCCTGCCTGCGTCAGTGCTAGACAAGGTGAAATCTGTCTACTTCTGTCCTCTTAAAACCACTGTCCTGTCAGATTAGAGCCCCACCGCACGACCTTGTTTAACCTCAGTCGCCTCCTAAAGACCCTGCCTCCTGGGACAGTTATGAGGCGGGGCTTTGACGTGGGTGTCTTGGAGGACACGAATTCATTCATGGCGGATGCTGCACCTCACTTTGGATTTCTGTCCTCGGAAGTCATTAATTCTTGCTGGACCGAGGGATAATTAAGAGCAGGTGACTGTTATGTTGTTCGATAGCTTCGTCCAGCAGCCTCTCCCAGTAAGTCTTCTCAAATAATCTGGACAAGCCTCTCTATTTTGTGTGAATGTTTAAGTTAGATATTTCTAGCGGCTTTATTTATCTTTAAGACTAAAGATTATTTTTAATTAGTACGACATTGAAAATGTTTGAATATAGTCATATTGTCATATTTTTTATAGAATCTATATCAAATGGGTGCAGAGCCTATTAAAATAAATCAGGCCATTATTTAGAGTTGTTGTCAAGGAGTTGTTTTGTTTTGTAAAGAAAAGGGATAATCGCGTTCTCATTTCTTGATAAATTTGCAGAAAACTGATAAAATTGCATAGAATGAAATACACATCCATATTCTGATATGGGCTGTCAGGCAACACTTCTATGCAAGGAACGAGGAAACACTCTAGAACATTCCGAAGCCAGTCTGGATTGAGCTTTGATGAAACTCCGTCACCTAATCTTTAGTTAAAGATGCCGAAACGCAGCTTTTGCCGGCCCGAGGATTTCGGTGAGTCAAGTTTTAAGTTACCCGGTCAACTGTTATTCGAGATACAATTACGTACTTAAACGCCAGAGGCACATTTGAAAGTCAAACCAGTCTTTGGTGCGGGCGGCCTTACCGGCGTCTGCGGTCACGGGCACGGGCACGCCGTACTCCTTCGCTCTCCATCATAACGACCTCCCTCGCCGCATCCGGGCCTGTCCTCTTCCCCGGCACCGGGCAGCTTATGTGACTTCTTTCCAAGTCTCTCTGACACGACTGTCACCTGCCTCCCCGCTCAGCCCTGGCTCCAGACCCCCGCGGGCGCCGCCGGGATGCTGGGGTGCGGCTGGGATGGTACCCGCCTCCAGCGCGCGCCCTCAGCCCCGCATGCCACACCCCTCCGCGGGCATCACGCCGGATGCTGGGCGGGCCCTGACTCGGGCAGGTGTGGCCACTGCTCCCGGAGCACAGGTGACCAGAGGAAGCTGCAGAAACAGCAGCTGAGCCTCAGGCCCCGCGCCAGGCGTTCTGCCAGGCCGCCCACCCGGGTGTCCTGAGACTCAGCGCCTCCGTCTATAAAATGGGTCTGTGCGCTCTTCTCAGGGGCGTGATTTGATCAAGTGTCTTATTGTATGTCAACTACCAGCCTCGTTCCAGCTCCGTCAGTGGCGCCAGGGAGTGTGTATAACTCAGGATCCTAGAAGATCCATGCTCCTCTCAACCTATGGCCAACAAATCTATAGACAGGCTGGTTCCTCACCTGTCAAATGGCATCTTCACAGTCAAAGCAAGGACATTCCAGGAAAAAGGACAGAAGAAATGTTACGGGCCTGTAAGTGTTTTATGATCATTGGACATTTTATTCTAATTCCTTCTGAACATCTAATAGCTTAATCTGATGAGGAATTGAATAACTTCGGGTGTAAACGGAACTCGGGTGCTCTTGCCAGTGACGAGAAGTCACAGTGCTTTGGACACAATCTAATCACCTAGAATCAGCTGGAGACGCGACTCAGTAGCGTCGCTTAGGTTACTCCAGTGACAGTCCACGTGTGACGGGGTCCGCAGTCCCCACGGAGCTCCACCTTCCACCCTGGGGACAGTGGCCCCGGCGTGGATCCCTGACCTGCGCTGCCCAGTGAGGGTCCTGGGGAAGCGGGTGCCTCTCTCAGGACCCCAAATAAGCACGGAGTAGATGTGGTCCCCTCTGGCAGAGCCACCTGCCGGCTGTGGGCAGCTGCATTTTCAAATGAAGAAGAAGCTGGTCAGCCTGAGCGCAAACCTAGCCGGAGCTGAGACCCCCCCCAGGTGACAGGGGCTGGTCACATCCTGCCGCCAGTGGTCCTTCTCGGACCCTGTCGTGTTCCTGGTCTCCCTCCGGCACCCAGGCACCTGTCTGTCTCCTCATGCCCGCGTCGGCCTGTGAGGGTCCTCCATCCAGCCCCCGTGGTGCCACGCAACTCAGTCACCCCCGAAGGCCTCCCGGGGTCTCCCACCGGCGTTCCCCACATCGTGTTCTGGAAACATCCTCCAACGTCTTCAAATGCCATGACTTCTTGTTTTTGGAATAGAAATACTCGTTTATATTATTGTTACGTCCAGATCATTTTCAGTTACACGGGAAGACAGAGAAGCGTTTGCGAAGGATTCCATCGAACCACTCACGACAGGAAGCGGCCGTGCTCCTCGGCCCCCCAAAGCCAGGTGAAGGCGGAGGCGCCGGCCACCAGGCAACGCGCCATTCCAGCCGTTCTCCTTGTGGGTGCCCACAGAAGGTCACCTGCACTCGGCCAGCCCCTGAGACAGGGGCACCTTGGCCCTGCTGCCTTGGGAAGCTGAGCAGAGATCTCTCTCCAAACAGACGTCGCATGGATTGGAAAACAGGACGTCTGGGTGGCAGGCAGCTCGCAGGCTGTTCTGAAATCGAGGGTGACCTTGCGTCCCAGAGGCTCCCACTAGATCACGCTCACTCCCCTCGCCGCCGTCACACTTACTCTAGGACGGGTCCAAGAGCGATTAGTTCTGATTTTTCAGTCCCTTTCTACCCTTGACTAGGTATGTGAAAAGAAACTTCACATAAAATTACAACCAGAATAAAAATAAACTGAGATTTGTGCCTGGAAAAAAACCCCAAAACATCTAATAGACACACTATGGCAGGGGAAATATTTTCAGACAGCTGTTTTCTCGGGACAGCTGGCTGCACTGGACTTTATAAGCACAGAGTCTGACGGTTCTGCACGGACAGACAGACTGGGGACCATTCAGAGCGAGGGGTCGCCCAGGACCGGGACGGTCCCCAGGGAGGCGTGGAGCAGGCGTGTGGGACAAGGACAGCGCCCCCAAGCTTGGAAAACTCCCTGAGAGGGCACACTGTGACCGACTTAAATTTGGGATAAAATAATGAGTGGCATCATATGAGGTCTATATTTTCATAGGCCATCTTTTAATCTCTAAAATCCAATATTCTCAAGCACAGGAGTAAATAGAAATTGTCTGACAGAGCTAATTAAATGATGAAATAGCCCACCCCTTCTCCTTGGCAATTCTTACTTGACAGGGTGGGGTGGGGGCAGACAGCTCTATTTTAATCAGAAGCCCTTTGACCTCCAAAGTGTGATGCCAACTTTATAGGAAATAAAAATAAAATTACGAAAATCACCAAAACAAGGACATCGCAGCTGCTATAGTGCCTGCGTGTGTAGGATAGCTCATAAAACGTTTTAACAATTTAATTATTGAGATCTCTATTCAAATATCATGATTTTGAAAAGGCGATTGGTGTGTTTGCTTTATAGGAAAACAATTACTTCAAACATGTTTATCACGATGATAAAAGGCACTCATCCATTTAACCATTTCCCACACATCGATATTTATATCTCATATGAATTTCCAAACCATTTTGTAACTAAATCTCCCCTGAGCCTTGTCTCCAAATAGGACCACATCCCAGGGTATTGGGGCTCAGGACTGCAACACGTGAATTTGGGGGTGTCAAAACTCAACGCGGAACAGGGCTGCCCCTCGGTTGCTGCGGGAGGATTCACGGAGGGGACGCTCTCCGTGCAGTCCCCACTGCCACCCACTCACCGCACTCCGCAGGGGGGAGGATGCACACACGGACACTCAGTCACACACTCACAGACACCCCTCAACCTATTTCCTGTCTCAATTCTGTGCGCCTTGGGTGACACGCCTGTGATTCAGGACTCCCTGGGCCCACCTCTTCCCAGCCAGGAGGGAGGTCCCAAGACAGCCACTTCCCGTCTCCCACCTGCTGGGGGACAATGTGGATAAAGTGACTCGTAAGGAATCCTAAGGTCCCAGAATTACAGGAAGTGTGAAATCTTTTATTCACGAATCAGTCGGTCTCTCCTAAAAGTCACGATTCTGCAAGCTGCATGAAGCGATAAAATTAACAGACGCGGTGAGAGTGTTGCTAGGGATTTGGAAGAAAGAAATGAGAATAAATTATAGATAGAGCTTTCTCAAAAATCTAGGGGATCGATGACGTTAATGAAAATGGCATATTATTTCTGTGACATATACACAAAATGTGTCTACAGGAGGTTGTTAGAAGGGATTGCTTTGGAAATTCTCTACAGAATGTCGGTTTTCTAGGGTGATTTCTTTCTCTGGCTTGTTCTGCCAACTCCAGGTTTGACATTTCTATATATGGTTTCTGACAGTAGCTAGTGAACGAGGGTAGGCTCCTTATCAGAGGTTGGACCATATCCCATCAACTGCACAGTCCATTTTCTATTGATTCGAGGATGCTGAAATGGGGTGTAACATATCTCAATCTCTGTATTATAAGTCGTAATTATAGCATATTTATGTTTCGATGTAGGAACACAACTGACATTTATCCGAGCACCTACTATATGCATGTTTCCGTGCTAGATGTTTTGGTTAAGTTACTGAATCATATTACGATAGGTGTGGTAGAGCATTCTCCATATTGCACATGAACAAATCCGAGCTCAAAGTAGTTTATATCACTGGCTCAAGGCCATACAGCTGGACTTTAGAAAGCCAGACTCTTGAGCCGAGATCTGGGTCCAAAATGGTATCTCTTGGAAATGCAGTTTCCTGGACACTGACAGCAAATGACAGTTCTCCCTCAGCAACGTGAAGACCGCATCATGCAGTGGTTTTCGGTCTTCAAAAGCGTCTTCATTTACTCTGAAATGTGAATTCTAATATGTTTGCACCAACGATCAGATTGTCTCGGCCCGTTTTATTAATCCTGGTCACTTCAGAGAAATCGATCTTTTATAAGGACGTCAATCTTTTCCCCTTAAAAATGAATATCATTTTCTAATTTTCAGGATATGTAGAAAAAAATATTTTTTAAAAAAAGAGTTGAAATAATTAAAATTACTGAACTATAGTGTGTTGCGTGAGAAGTTATCATTGTTCTGCCTATGTCTATGGAGTCGAGAAATAACATTTATTAATTGTTGGCCTTTTTGCTAACTGATTGGCTTCAGGAAGGTATGATTGTGACTTTGTGAAGAAATGAAGAGTTAATCCTCTGTTCTTTGCCCCACGCATACTTCTCTTCCTTTCAAATTGAAAGAGGATTTTATGCAACCAGCTTGTTTTCAAAGTTACTTTTCTACAGAGAGGAAGTATTTTCTAAACGAGTCACGTGTTTAATAGAGGAAATACTCAGAATAATATTCCCATGTCGGCCCAGTCTGAGAGACACAGTAGGACACTGTCGTGGCTTTTTTCAGGTGGAAAGTGGTCACATTATCTTCTTTAACAGAGATAAACACAAGTCAAGAAAAGGAAATCATTGTGCTTTTACTGAGTAATTATTTTTAGTGAGCTAAAATTTTATAAAAACAGAAACAAGTCTCCATTTAGTTGTTGGAATTATTACTTTTTCATTCATTTTTATATTTTATGAAAATAATTCTTCTTATCATCCGAATAGCGCTGTTGATGTTTTCGGCCGCCGGGTCCTTTGCTGGGGCTGGGGGGCGGGGGGCGGGGGCGGTGTCTGTCCTGAGTATCATAAGGTGCTCAGCAGCATCTCTGTCTCCTACCCGCTCGGCACCACTCACGCCCATGCTCCCCTGTGCCTGGCAACTGAAATCATATCCAACGTTGCCAGTATCACCTCAAGGTCAAAGCTGTTCTCTCTCCTCGATGAAAGACCACTGTGTTCAGGATACACTGGCTCATAATGTATGCCGGACCTCTACGCACGGCTAGAAATTACCTCACTTAATGACCAAAGCAACCCTGCGAGATGCAGACTCCTGTCACCGCATTTTGCAGAGAGGGAAACTGAGGCACAGAGAGGCTGGGGATCAAGCCAACTCTGTCTGACTCGAGGGTCCTGACTCTTGGTCACTGCCTAACGTTTCCACTCTGACATGTATAAAATGAAAACTCAGACTGCAAAAACTGAGTGTAGTCTAGAGATCGCTAACAATTACGGAAGATGGGGAAATGCAGTCTATACACGCACTTTCTAAAGCAGCATTGGGATGCGAAGCAGAGCGAGGTGGCGTGGCTGAAGCGGGTTGGCATATACGTGAGGCTCCTCCGAGTGTTCCTCTTCATACATCTTTTTCATTTAAACCATGCAAATGTATGACATTTGACAAATCAAAAAAAAAAAAAATTAATCCCTAAAAGGGAGAGGGTATAAAGAAAGAAGAAAGAGAAGAAAAAACGGTGGTAAAAAGAAAAGAAACCCGTGTTTTTAATGAGCCCAGATTCCCATGCGCCTTATCTGTAATCCCACTTCAGCCACAAGAAAAAGAGAAAAATGGCTTAAAAATATAGGTCAAATTCTAATAAGTAACTTTCAGGGTTTATGATACGATGATTTCTTTTTAGGTGACAAAGATATTAAGCAGAAGAAAGTCTTCCCTAATATTCCTAATCTGTACCTTCTTATTAAAAACATGTAGACATTATTTTTCAGTTCAAAATTTAGAGTAACCACAAAATGAGTTCAAAAGCTTTCTGTGTTGTCCATATGAAGAAACTACGTAACAGCTTGACAAATTTAGCCCCCCGATAATTTGACTAAAACCACTTTATGCTGCAATAACTAAGCATCCTACGTAAAGAACAACCGAAAGCATTGCACGTCGTTTTGTTTGTTTGTTTGTTTTGATTCCAACGGCCTCTGGAGGAAAAACTGAGGCGTGGATGGACACTAAAAGCCTGTCACTGGAAACGGCCCATCTCTTCACCGTTGTCTGCAGCAAACGTCTTTGAACCTATTTCCCAAACCCGTTTTGAGTGTTTCAGATTGCACTGTAAACATCCAGTTTGACAAATGATGTTTGACTATAGGAAACACCTTGCCCCACGGAGGCGACGACCTATTTCCAGAAGCGCCCGTTTCTCTCACTTCCCTGCACGTTGGCATGCGGCGGGAAGGCGGGCGGGTGCGGGGCGCGAGTCCGCTCTGCTGGGCGGGGAGCCGCACTGGGGCCCGAGTGTGCGCACTCGCGCGCTTAGCCGAAGGCCAGGCGCGCCCTCGGCGAGCGAGCAAGCCAAAGCGAAGGGCCATCTCCACGCACACGTCCCCCGTTCTGGTGGCCCCGGCTTCACTCCTGCACGGTGACTCGGCCTTTGTAAACACGATAGAGCGGCGATTGTGCTCCATCCAATTAGCCCGACCTGCACCTCGGTCATAAAACTTTACGCGAACTGCCGCGCGCAGGCTGTGCAGCCCAGGGAAACAATGACAGGCTTATAACTCTTAAAGACTTTTTTTTTTTTTTTTTTAGCAAACTGCTAATAAGAGCCCTTTTTTTTTTTTTTTTTTTTGCAAGACCTTCAGCTGATGGAAAAGTAAAAGAAAAAAACAAGAACCGTAGTTTCATATAGGCAGTGATGATGACGGCCCCATTAATAACACGGATCATTAAAATTTATAAAAAGCTATTCTTAATATAGGATAGAAATACATTTCTCAGACAGAGCTATGAAATTTATAACCTTTTTATTGTCACCAGAGGACCTTCCTGCAGCTCGAGCCCTGCCGCCGCCTGCCCTCGATCATAAATCACTGTGTGGTTGATAACCTACATTGCAACTACCAGTTGCATTTACAGAATTAAATATTGACTATGTGAAAATGTTATTACGTTTTTACTGATCACAAGACCACAGAACAGCCCTGCAGGACATGTAGCCGGACAGAAGTCTCTGTGTAATCTTTGTTGGAAATACAGTTATGGGGCACTCGGTAACAACTGATCCAGTTTGGAGCCATGAAGAAGAACTGGAGAAAATGGCAGTTCCTTAATTTGACGTCAGAAGGAGGCCATTATATTGAAATATTGCGCCTGACTTTCAAGTTAGGCGGCTCCAGACCCAATGCGTGATGTAATTGCCAAATCCCGAAGGTAAAAGCCATGTATTAAAACGCTACAGTATCCATGCAGAATAACCTCATTAAAACACTGAGAGAATTCAGGCGAGAATCAGATCTGCACTTTACTAAAGTAGATACATCCCAACTTCTGCTTATTTAGAGAGAGCCACTGGTTCCCCAAATTCTAAATATTTGAGGGGTATTTGCCATTCGTTTGGAGAACAATCAGAACAAAACCTTTTGTACCTAAAGAATGTGTTCCTATCCTCAGAAGATGGCCGGGTACCCCGTGAATGTTTGGCAGTCGTGAATTGGGCAACCCCATCTAATGATGGACTTTGTTTTAAGACTAATTACAATTTGGCCAAGTTAATCGAGAGTTTGGAACACGCACGCACACATGCACGCACACACGCACACACGCACACACACATGCACATCGTACTGGAGAAGGATAACTGAATGGGCAATCGGATACGCTTAAGACAAAGAATGGGAATCTGGCTGAGTCATTCAAGAATTTGAATTTCATCCTGCCTCTTCCCTTAAATACGAGGAGAATAATTCACTTATCAAAAACGTAATGGCAAGGCTTAATTACAGCTTCTTGGGACTATAAATGTCATGTTGCATTATTTTTTCTACTCTTAATAATCATCATTTTACTTTATTGAAAATATTAAGTACTTATTCTGGAAAGACCCTTTAAACTGTTGTCACTGAGAATAACATGCTTCAATAAATGCAGAAACCTAGAAGGTTTATGTATTAATTTATGAAGTTTTCAAATTTGCAGTCTTAAAAGAAAGCATTAACACATATTATTAAATTAAAGGAAATCAAATGCATCCTACCAAGAATTAGATAATAACCACCTCGTAAAATGTTATATCACAGTATTTTATAATTAGATACAAAAGAAATTAATGATCCTCACTGTATGACAAGTTGGTTGTATAACTAGACAGAGAAAAAGTCATTTCAACTGCCTTAGAGTTGATAAATAAATTGACTTGAGACAATATTTTAACTGTACATGTTTACCAGAATATTTTCTAAGGACCAATGGAAGCGCAAAGAAAATATAGACGTTATCCAATAGTCTTATTTTTAGTGGTAATATTATTTCTTGAAAATTTTGAAGCCATGTGATTGTGTGTGTGTGTGTGTGTGTGTCTGCATCGTGGAACAAAATAAATACTATTAATGCTATAGGAATGATTTTTAGTAAAGAGAAAAGGAACAGAATGACAAAATCAAAGTTAAGTCTTGTGATAGAAATTTTGAATTGGAAATACTCTCGCGAACTCACTTGTTTTTCATTTTAAGAAAAATCTAGTACCTGTTTACGGAGACCCGGATGGAACCGTAACCTGGCAACGGCGGGCAGCGTGCGCAGCCGCATCTCACACCTGTGCGCAGCACCACGAGCCCGGGCTCTGGGGAAGCGGCCGGTGCCAGGTGGGAGGAACTAATGTAAAAGAGCGGGGACATCTTTCGTGCCCCAAACAAGGAGGCTCCCAAGGGCTCTGAGTTTTATCAGAACAGGACAGGAGGGAGAGGAATTTAGCACCACGGGGCGGGGACGTGCTCATTTATCCTGCTTTGCTGAGTCTCGGGTTGAGGCCTCTGAAGATGTAAATGGACCAAAACCTAAATTCGACGTTCGCTGCCTCTGGTTTTATCCTCGGGTCACTTTATCTGCGTGTTTGCTGAACACAAATGCCCCTCCAGGCCTAAGGTCTGCAAGGAGGCCCGCGGGAACGGAGGGGCACGTGTCTGTGGGTGCACCCCGTCTTTTAGTTGGGAGCAAAGCTTCAGCTCGTTCTGGCCTAAGAGGGAGGAGGTAAGAACTCACCAGCTCCCTAACTGGGGGTGGGGCTTCCCCCTGGTTCCACTGGGGTCAAACCTCAGCGCCCCTCCTGAGGTTCAGCTCTGTCCTTGATGCCGCTCCATCCCCAGCTGCCCACCAGACCTTGTCCCAGCGCAGGCTGCGTCTCCTGCTGTCTGGCCTGGACACACAGGTGACTGATTGGGAAGCGCTGAGCCGGGGCACAGCCCAGAGCCAAAGGTGGGACACTCAGCTCCAGCCCCTCCTCTTCCAAGATGCTCACGGCTGGAGGGGTTGGTTTCTGGGGATACAGACAGGGCTGTCCACAGAGCGAGGTTGGGTGTAGTCCACTGGAGGCGTCGGCACCGGGCCTGTAGGGTGAATCGGGCCTGTAGGGAAAATCGGAAATGGGAGCCCGTGGTGCAGATGGCTTCCAGGGCCTTGTCTAGTCCTGTCTCCTCTGCTGGGGAAACCATCTGCACCAGTCAGTGTGACACTGAACTGAGGCCTTTGAATTTGTGGAGGAAAAAAACTCAGAATTCCTACAAACAAACAATAACAACAAAAGCACCTCAAACACCGCCGAGATTCAGGGTCTTTTGATCAAGCTGTTCCGTTGGTGACTCAAAAATGTCTTAGGGCCACAAGGCGGGAGGGGAGAGTTTATGAAGAGCTTTCAGTCAATGGATTAGTTACAGTCTGATTGATTTGCTCCTAATGATTACAGCTCCTCATTCAATAACTTCGACGAATCATTGGGTTATCATCATTCTCTAAGTTCAAAGTTAAAATGTTGCACTTAAGTGATATCCAGAGGAAAAATCTTGAATGGAGTGACAATGGAAACACTAGCTCATCAATCAAGATCATTCTGTCTCTGCCTCTCCTAAATAAATGTGTCCACTTTCCATTCATCTCTATTAGCAATAATAAATAATGAGATAATTCACAGCTCCACAGATCAGAGCCAGAGCTGACTCCGGGACGCCAGTGTGTGTCCCCTCTGGAATGGCTCTCTTTTCCTGTGGATTCAAGAAGAAAACAAAATAATCTTAAGCGAGGGAAAATGTGTGTGTATATATCCCGGAATCAGCTATTTTTCCTTTGAACTCAAGTTATTTATTTACTGCTCATATAAAGAAGTCCCTTTCTTCAGAAGTGGCAATATTCTTACAGCTGGATTAGCATAGAAATAATTCTTTGATTATTTCAAAGGATTTCGTATACTACTTTGACTATAAAAAGTTTTCTATTTAGAAATAAGCTATTTCTAAGAAACGATCAGACCACATTCGTCTTCTTTATGAAATATTAGAATTTATTTAATTTATATCACAACTCCATCCACCCCTCACTCTATTTTCCTTCTATTATATACTTCCAATGTCATTGTACTCGAAATTTTTATTAAAACAGCATTTGGTGCTTATCTTAATGTGTATTTTCTTCCCATTCGAGTCACAGAATATATTATGGTTCTA
>NW_011889039.1:337697-339644 GCF_000151845.1 Pteropus vampyrus | reverse complement strand
TGCGGTCCCTGGCTGCACACGAATGGGCAGGAATTTGGGGGTGCGGGTGCACACTGGTCCACGTATCAGGACCTCCTGCACTCACCTTCAGCTCTCGCCAAGGATTTGAAGCAAGAAACAGCCGTCACCTTTATAGCTGTTGCTCCGGACTCTAAGCAGTGAGGTTCCAGCTCTCTCTGGTGGGCTCCATTGGTCACCATTTGTGACAGATGGCATTCTTCAAAGACAGCCACAATAGTATCTCTTATTCACATGTTCTTCCAGGGCTTGGCCATTCCCCTACTGCAAAGTGGGCTCTGATACTCTAACTCTTGAATCTGAACCAGCGTACGACTTCCAGAATGCAGAGAAAATGTAGCAGTTAGTACCAAGTCTATGTGGAAAAAGACAGTGCAATTTGAACCTCTTTAGCAGATAACTCACCTGTGGCATCCCGAGTCGCCAGGGAAGAAGTCTGAATATCCTGAGGCCGCCATGCTGGGAGGAAGCTCAGACAACATGCCGAGGCCACGTCCGGGAGGGCCAGCCGACAATCCCAGTGCAGGTCTCTGCCGATCCCCAGCATCGGCCACCGCATATATGGTGAGTGAGCGGTCAGAGTCCAGACTCCAACCTTCAGGTCACCCCGAGTTTTCAGTTCTTCCCGGCTCAGATCCCATGTGTCATAGAGCAGAGGGAGGGCCTCCCTTTGCAGATTTCTGCCCCAGAGAATCTGAGAACATAATCGAACACGTCTGGGGAAGGGAGGAGGTTATGCACGATTCTAACCAGAATGCCCCTCATCCTTTCTTCCGTTCCCAGTACTGCGTTGGCTTTGTCTCTTAAACGTACACATTTTTATCTTAGAGAAAGGGGAGAAAGTAAAAATATAAACTCATATTCAAGCTACCAAGTTAGTCCATTCATTTACTTCTGTATTCTCAGAGTATATTTTGGAGTAATTCAAGTTAGTATACGTTGGATTATAAAAATTAGTTTTTGAAGGAAAGAAGGAATAAAAAATTGCCTTCGATGGTCATTAAATTAAGATCTTCAATCATTTAATCATAGCCCACTTTTTATAAAATAATGAAAACTGCGTTTTTTTTAAATTAATGATTGCTTTATTGAGGCTGACTCTCAACCCCTACTCCCCCCCATTAGTAAAGCCTTTTGGAAAACTTTGCAAATTTATCCATGCCTCTGAACTTTATTATCCGACCACAGATGAGCAAAAACGTGAGGAACTGTCCCCTTCAAGGTCTTCCTTGACAGCCAAGGGGCGGCCCAGACACGGGACTGCACCGGGCCTCCGTGACTGATGCGGCCGGTGACTGACGGACGTGGCCGAGCCATCTGTATTAATTGTGGAGACGGAACGCCATGCACTGCGTTCGCTGCTCCGTGATCTGTTTTATGGAGCGTGCACAGACACGACCTTACACCCAAGTATTAACTTACACGCTGGGAGAATGTGGCCCGTGTTGAATTATGTCAAGCGTTGATTCCAGTAATACATCGTGAAGGATTTATGCTCTCTCCTAGGCATGCCAAAGCAGCATCCTCTCTCTCCGTCATGAAATGTCAGCCCGGCGCTACTTTTATTAAGGAAATAGAAAAATAAAAAATAACACAGAATCCCATCAATGCCATACATATATGATAATACAAAGTAGAAATAAATAGATAAGCATAGAAACCAGAATAGGCACATTTAAAAAAAGAAATTCCATATATTTAGCATTTTAATTCAATATGGCTTGATTTCCATGTATAAATCATACATGTAGCCGTTTTAATAAAATGCAGAATGCCGGCTTTGTGTATATTTTTGTTGATAACCTAGGCTTTGCGTATAACGACTTTATGTGAAGTTACTTTTATACTTGTAACTTGCAAAATAAATTGGAATTGGCCGGAAGGAATGTCATCTTCTCATATATAATAATAATGCTTTTCTTGTATTAC
>NW_011889039.1:335597-337647 GCF_000151845.1 Pteropus vampyrus | reverse complement strand
TATCATTGTACTCGAAATTTTTATTAAAACAGCATTTGGTGCTTATCTTAATGTGTATTTTCTTCCCATTCGAGTCACAGAATATATTATGGTTCTATTGACTTTCTCATTCAACTTTCCCGTTTTTACTTGAATTATCTGGTTTTTCTATGCTTTATTTGTTATGTACCAGTTTGTCGAGGTTTATCAAACTTTTCTCAAGATAGATTAAAACCAGAAAAGTTCATCCAATTTTTTCCCTCTAGAACCTTCTGTCTCTCCTAGCTCTAACCCAGACTGTCTGCCGTCTGGACCTGTTCCATGCACCATGCAGAGCTGTCCTTGCTTCCCTCCTACGTTCGGTCCCATTTCCTGAAGCCCGTTTTCCATTTTCTCGACTTAGATTCTCGTTTCGTAGAACACGTACTGCCATGTGGCCTTGGCCATGGGCATGTGAGTGAATCCGTTGCGATCTCGAATGTCTGAAATGCCTTTCAATTTCATTCGCACTTGGGGCCTAGCGGAGCTGAGTATCGAATCCCAGAAAGGGAAGAGCTTCACTCAGAGCCTCGCGCGTGCTCGCGTTGGATCCGCCAGCATCATTCTTGATCATTTCTCCCCTCCTGCGTCATTTTAGAATCTGCTCTTCATTCTCTGAGTCCTGAAATTTAAAAAAAAAAAAATGTGCATAAAAAAAGGTGGTTTTTTAAAACCATTTACTGTTCTGTGTGGCCAATGGAATCTTCTGTGGAATCTGATATAATCCTGTAGTTTCTATAATTTTCTTATTTCTTATCTCTCAGTTTTCTGTGTTGTCTTTTATTTGTCAGATAGTTCAAGTTATGGATCGATCCTCCAACTTCTTTTTTCTCCTATTTTCTCTGTCTTTTGGTTTCACCAGATGAAAGATCGCCTCAATTTTTTTCCATTTACTTTTTAAAAATGTCTACATACATATGTATACTTTACGTATTACATAAACATAAACATATTTGTAGATTATGTATAGTTCCCATATAAACATATTTATACATTACATACGTTAATTTCACAGAACGTTTTCTTTCTTAAATGTTTATTTCTACAGCATCTGAATGAAATGAAAGGTCTCGGCGCCTCCTACCCCCTGCTCTGTCTCTGTTCACTCTGGTCTCTGGCCCTTCGTGGCTCTTCATTCATGTTTGAGAGAGGGACAGGGAGAAATTCTTCCAGGTTCCAGATGACGGCAGAGTCCGCTGCCTGGCGGTCGTCCTTTGAGGTGATAGATGGCTCTGTTTCACCAGGAAGGCCCAGATGTCAGCATCTGCGTGTCTTTTCTATTTCAACGAGTTGCCACAGACAGGGCCCATCAGTATCTTCTGGGGAAGGAAACCTGAACTCAGGGAGCTGATGAGAAAGAGGCCATGGATCTCATGAAATGTCAATTTCCACTTAACCAGCAGTTTGGGTACAATAGTATTGCTATTGACCTCTGGTTGCCTAGGGAACTATAACTAGGACCATCCCATCCAATGATCTAAGAGAGTCCCCTCTTCCATGCTGCCCAAGTGGAGACGTGCGGTCCCTGGCTGCACACGAATGGGCAGGAATTTGGGGGTGCGGGTGCACACTGGTCCACGTATCAGGACCTCCTGCACTCACCTTCAGCTCTCGCCAAGGATTTGAAGCAAGAAACAGCCGTCACCTTTATAGCTGTTGCCCCGGACTCTAAGCAGTGAGGTTCCAGCTCTCTCTGGTGGGCTCCATTGGTCACCATTTGTGACAGATGGCATTCTTCAAAGACAGCCACAATAGTATCTCTTATTCACATGTTCTTCCAGGGCTTGGCCATTCCCCTACTGCAAAGTGGGCTCTGATACTCTAACTCTTGAATCTGAACCAGCGTACGACTTCCAGAATGCAGAGAAAATGTAGCAGTTAGTACCAAGTCTATGTGGAAAAAGACAGTGCAATTTGAACCTCTTTAGCAGATAACTCACCTGTGGCATCCCGAGTCGCCAGGGAAGAAGTCTGAATATCCTGAGGCCGCCATGCTGGGAGGAAGCTCAGACAACATGCCGAGGCCACGTCC
>NW_011889039.1:328096-331867 GCF_000151845.1 Pteropus vampyrus | reverse complement strand
CATAATGAGGCCGTTGTGGGCTTCCCTCGGCTCTTGTGTCCCCATTTAGGAACTTGTCGCTCCTTGCAGTTCTAAGTGTCAGCAAATGAAAAGAGCCACAGTCTCTTCATTAATGATTTGTAAACAGACTCTCCGGAGCCGCTGCCACCTGCGTGGCCTCCTCGCTCGGGATGGGCCAGAACCCAGCGCAGTGGACGCTGCGCTCGGTAAATGCTCTCACGCGCCTCGCGCTCTTCCTGGCGGTTCATGCAGAGGAAACGGTGCCTTTTTTCCTTTTGAGCGACTTTTCAAAGGGACGAGATTTTATGACAATGTAAGTCAACCTTAAAATCATTCCATCCAGCGGGAGTTAACGTCCGGTTGTCTTTTGAAAGGCGGATGGCGAACGCGGATGGCGAACGCGGCTGCAGGTGCGCGCAGAGGGCGCTGGCACCCTGGGGCAGCAGCAGACGCGTCGGAAGTTTGCTTTGCTGAGACCGCGGGCCTCAGTGATGGCACTTAACTTTCCGTGGGCCACCTCTCTGTGTCACCACGGTCTGGGTCACCACAGCCCCAGCGGTGGGTCACGGAGGGCCTGGGCGCATCCTCCCCTCCCCCTCCATCCCCCCCACTTTGGGGTGGAAATTCTGCCCGTGATGCTGGGCTATTTTTTTAACAATGTTTTTTGGGTGTTGTTCCTATAAGCTCAGCTACAGTCATTTAGCCGTCGGGGTGTAGTTAAACTTTTGATGTCCCTTTGTCGGGGACACGTGGTCCTCTGCGTGCGTGGCGTCTGGGGCCCACCTGCACGGAGGGGAGGGTGACCACTGTCTGGTTCCCGGCAGCCCGGCGTGGCTAAGGCGGGGAAGGGCACCACATCAGAGCAGGTCACCCCACTAAGGAGGACGCGGGCACCCAGCTTTCCTGGGTCGCTGGCTTCGGAGCAAAGGGAGAGTGGGAGACACAGCGGAGGAGGCGGAGAGAGCCAGCGGGAGCGGGGAGACACGGCGCTGAGGGGAGGCCACGCGAGGGACCCTCAGGTGGACCAGTGGGACTGTGACAGCGTGACGACGAGTCCGCCCTCCGGCGACACCCCACTCCTGCACAGATGGTCACTTCCCCCCAGGGACAGGCCGAAGGACAGTGCAGAGCCAGGCCAGCCTCCGTCCCCTCCCCAGTGACCCACCGTGAAGGGCTGACCAGGCCTTGTGGCTAATCTTTCGTCCTTCTGCTCCTGTGTGCCCTCCTCAGTCACGGCTGTCCCAGGTCCTGGCTCCTGACTGAGGCGGCGTTCAGACCAGCCGCCCGGGACTGAACCTCAGAAAAGGCACAGGAAGCTGCTCTGACACATGCGGTGCCCCCTCCCCTGCTCCGCCTGTCCATTCAAGTGTCCCACACCCCAGCCGTGGACGGCTGGCCATGGGGAAGGAATGAGGACATGGCCGATGATGGCGGCCTCTGGACACTTCCTTTCCCAGGGCCCTGCTGGCTCGGGGTGGGGGCAGGGCCTCTGGCGGTCCTGGCCTGCTCTTAAAGCATCCTCGGCTTCCTGCCATCCCCCCCCCCCCACACCCCCTACCCCACCCCCCCATCCCAGCAGCCTTCCTCCAGGACGACCGATCCTGCTGGTAGGATAGGAGGATAATGACCGGTCCCTTTAAAGCCGTCATGGGCCCGATCGTGTGTCCTGAGCTGCGTGAGCACCGCACACTGCCTGAGCCTCGAGTCTGCGGCATGTTCACTGGGGCACGATTCTCCATCTCTACGGGCGTGTGGGGGGGGCTATTAGACCGCTAATGACGCCGGCGATATACTCAGAACTGTTTATTTGGAAGTAACGTGAAACCGCCATGTGTACCAGTGATTGGAGTTTAAGGCAGATGTCATCCTAATAACTTAGATATGTCAAATATATTCCAAATCCCCATTCTCTCCTCCAACTGGTCTTTCTGCTGCGTCTGGACAGAATATTCAGCATGAACCTGCAATTGTGATCTGATTTACAGAGTGACAAAACCTCTGACGCTTATGAGCTCTCATGTGGGTCACGCTCCCCCGCTGAGTGCTGTCCCAGGAAACCGTGAGTGGCCACGTGGCAGGTGGGGTTTGGAGGGTTACAGTGGGTTCTGAGCCGGAGTCGGCCGGGCGATGGACGCCAGCACCGCTGAGGCCTCCGGGAGCTATGGGGCAGAGTGTAGCTGGCCTGTCCTTCAGCTGGCTCCCGGGGGACGGCTGTCCAGCGCGCCTCTCCTTCCCGTGTCACACCGTCGGCAGGTTCAGCTGGCTGGAGTGACTGGGCTCCGCATCCAGTGCCCCAGGCCGCGGCGGATGTGGGAGCCCGAGTTCACTTACTCCTCACACAGCGAAGGCCGGAGGGGAGACCCTGGGGACCCGGCGTTCCGAAGCGCTCACATTCACCCGCGTCTCTAGAGCACGCCTGATTAGGTCACTCATTCATTCATCCATCCATTCATTCATTCATTCACTTGTCATTTTGTAGGGCGCGGTGCGCAGAGCCAGGGCTGCCCACAGAAAGCCCGTTCCCTGGAATACCGTCCCCGTGGGGACACGCGGCGTAGCGGATGTGGGCAGCACGTGGGCGTGGCCATTCTCGGTTGGCGTGGGAAGGCACCCGGCAGGTGGCCTCAAGGTGTTGGGGCCAGGGTGACTCGGGGTTCGGGGCTTGGACCGGCACCCCCTGCCTTGTTTCTCCACCTGCGGCTCTGGAGGCCACGGGGTTTCCATGGGTGGTGCCCGGGAGGACGCCCGCCCGGCAGATGCGGAGCCCGCGGTGGCAGCTGCGTCACGGGCTCCGGTGGAAGAGGGAGCACAGCGCACCCTGCGGACGGGCCTGGTCACTGCTCCCAGACCGCCCCCCTCCTCCCTGCCCTCGCCCCAAAGGACGCGGGGCCTTCACCTTAGCAGCCCGCGGCCTGCGGCACGTGGCCTTCGCCCCAGCCCGTCAACGCCCGGCCCAGGGTGCGTGCAGCGGAGCACAAGGCGGCCCGCTCCTGCGACCCCACGGAGGTGGGGACACGGTGGGGACACGGCTCCTGGCGCCTTCCTGTCTCACGCGGCAAGCGCACCCCTCCCCGCCCTGCCCGGGTCCCCTCCACCTCCCCCTCCGCTCTCCCGGACGCCGCGAGCCTTGTCATCATTTTCCCGGGGTCGCGTGTGCACGCGCGTGAGCACGTGTGTGTATTAGTATGCGTGTTTGTGTGTGTGAATGTCTGTGTGTGTCTGTGTGTGTCTGTGTGCGAGCATGTGTCTGTGTGTCCGTGTGTGTATTCGTGTGTTTGTGTGTGTTTGTGCGTGTGTATGCATGTGTTTGTGGGGGGCGCGTGGAAGGGGCGGCTCACTGTTTTGTGGGATACCGGCTTTTCTGAAGACTTGCAGCTTTTGAACACGCGATGAAGGGAGGGGAGCGAATCGCTGGATAAATGAAACGGGGCGGTGGGAGACAGGCAGACGCCAGTGCCTCGGGGAATCCGTGCGATGTATTGTCACCTTTCACCTCTTTCCATGCGTCCCGTTAGGTCCCAGCCTTAACTCCGAGACCCGTCTGCGTGAACAAGTCTGCGTAGCCTGGGAGCGGCGCTCGTTGTCCAAGTGCCAGGGACAAGGACGCAATGCCTTCTCTGCTCACATTTTATAAGTGTCTGGGTTCTTAAACCCCATGATTTTGGGGGTGGCGGGGGAGTCTAGCTGCCACGTGTGCTCCCTCCGCCCGGGGTGGCATGGCGAAGCGAAGGGAAGGAGTTGGAGTTGGAGGTTCCCGACACCAGGCCTCGG
>NW_011889039.1:321369-327352 GCF_000151845.1 Pteropus vampyrus | reverse complement strand
GGGAGAGGAGGGGAGGGGCGGAGGCAAAGGGAGGGGAGGAATTCGGACAGGTACATTCAGCTCCTTGGTCCAGTCCTGAGTTAGCTTCCATCCCTGAATATGAATCAATACTGTGTGTATGTGTGTGTCCGTGTGTCCATGTCCGTGTGTGTGTCCGTGTGTGTGTGTGTGACTGAAAGGCCCCACAGCTTACTCTCAACATCATTAAGCGCGGCCTACCACTTCTTTAAGAAAATGAACTAGGGTATCTCAAGACTTTTTTTGCAATTCTATAATTTTGTAAAGTACCATTTTAAAGGGTAAGATGGTAAGAAAGAAGATTTAAAAATTAAATGTTTCTCGCCTATGTAAACGTAGTCGCGGGAGGCGAGGTCAGGGAGGTCAGGGCGTGAAAACAGGACTGCGGTTTGCGTTCCCCGCGGCAGGAACTCACATCCGCCACGCCGTGTTCGCGGGCCCCTTCGGTCAGGCGCCCCACTGTCCTGCGTCATCGCTCTCTGAGCATTGTCCGGCTTTCTTCTTGGCAGTTTAGCGGAGGGCAGGGGGCAGGAGCCACATCTTCATCGCCTTTGTCACCTGGCCTTCAGCCTCGAGCAACCCCAACTCACTTCAGCAAGGATCCCCGAGCCCCGCGAGCGGGCTCCTCCCCCAGGACGCTGTGCCCGCCCCCTCCCCCACCTCCACCCCTCGTTGTCACCCAAATGCGGAATCAGAATCGGTCCCTGTCTGGACGTTATTGGATGAGAACCACACCGCTCGTCCCGGACTCCAAAGCATCCCACGCCGGGCGTTTCCCGTGAATTATTCTTTCTCTCGAGGCAGCTCATGAATTGTTTTAATTGAGTGTGCCATTTCCTTCAGCCTTATATATGTTGTTACCTTGGATATTGCAGATTTATTTTAAATAGCTCGGCGATATTGAAGGTCCTCGCCATCTGTGCAAAAAATTTTGAAGCGCGCCTCAAACACGAGCGGCTGAATTCCGTTGAGTCCTGATTTAAGCAGTATCACAAGAATTATCTTCTAAGTCAGCTTTTTAATGATTTGCTAGTAGAAGTGGTGCCCTTAGTTTTAAATCAGACCTTGTGTTAAACTCAATTATATCTTAAGGACTTACTTGCCAAAAGTATTTAGAGCCCAAGGGCTTTTTCTTCTCGAATATAAAGGATTTGATGTCTATAGTTCTTAATAAACTGGGTAGCAATTATTAATATAGTAATACTTTATTAGTTTAACCGAAACCAGAGATATAAATGTTTCAAGATTTAGACTTGTGACATGAAAGCCAAATTAAAATAAGTCCAAGAAAAAGTCTGTGAACTTAATTTGTTGAATTCTAGCTTTTTAAAAGAGAACTAGTGATTATTGTTACTCCTGGTGGTTAAAAATAAAAGAACAGTGCTTAAATTTGAATTTCTGGAATTATTAGTCTTTCATTAAATCAAAACACCAAAGCCAGCAAAAATTGTTTTGAGTACAAAATGGAGCTTTGTGCCAGTATTGCATGTCACCGCGAGGGCCAACCCCAGGCCTGGCGCTTGCCAAGCCTGCAGCTCCCCAGCGGGTGAAGAGAAGCCGTAATTATGGGATTTCAAATTACAGTGAAGGGAAATTGCACGCTCACCCTTCTCTACGTGTAGGCAATTAGCAAACCATATAAATTTTAGTTGGGAGTGGAGGGCTCTACGTCTTTGAAAAACAAAACGGCTCTTGACCGTGCAGTCACGGAGCCCAGGGAGTGCGAGTGTGCAAACCGCTTTGTCACAGGAAAAATTCCTCTTCGCCCCCGTGACTGGTTTCGCATGCGGATCCAGGCCGCAACCCCTTCGAAAGGAGCAAGAAGAACGCCAAAGAAACACGCAAACACGTAAATAAACCTGGCACCAAACGTCTCCACTTTCTAACATCCTTCCAAGAGGTGAATTAAAATTCTCTGCGGACGGATTAGTCCCTAATACGTTATTTGAGGTAAATGGAAAATTACAGATTTTTCCAGCTGAAACGGGCACCGTGGGATTGTTTTGGATGGTTTTGAAAAATCTCCACGGGGTTCTCCACCCGGTCAGAACGTACCTGAGGGCCTTTTAAGGTCAGAGGCGCGTTAGGGGCATACCTGGGGCCATACCTGGCAAGGTGAGCAGGCGACCGCTTCCTCCCCCGGCCGTTCCTTAGCCTTTGGTGGGGTGTCCCTTAGCAGACGGCGTTTGTCCCAGTCGCCCGTGCTGTGGCTTTCCTCCTCCTCTGCGGGCTGTCTCCTCTCTGGTCGAACTAAAGTTTTGCCTCCGCAGTGACCACAGCGTCATGTCAGCTCTAGGGAGGTCTCAACCCCTGGGCACTTCGAGTCTAAAATATTCAAAGAGTGAGTGCAGTTGTGAGTGCCCGAGACGAGATTCTAATGTGCAAGTGTGTTTTGATTTGTGACAATATCTACATTATACATATTTGAGCTATAGGTGCATGACTTATTTTTCACATTCGGAAAAAGTGCCCTCCCGCGTGTGTGTTAGCAGGGAGCGTGTCGGCGAGGAGGCAGCCTGCCTGTGCCCGCCTCCCAGCTTTGGCGAACGAGGGGCGCTGTCATAACGCCCAGATCCGTGGGCACGTCTCGGGGGGCGAGGGGGAGAGTCGCTGTGTGGCCCGGTGGTCCCTGAGAGGAGCTCCTGCAGCTGAGGGTCCCCGCAGGGTCTGGGGTCTGGACAGGCAGGTGGGCCGCCCCCGGACAGCTGTGGGTATGCTCCGGGGGTCGCCGAGGGCCCGCCGCTCTCTCAGGCCCCTGACGATAGATGTCAACCCCTCGGCCCTGCGCCTCCCGCCACCCTCTCCTGTCGTGCCTGCAGGGGGACTGCGTGCCAGGTGTGACCGATCTGCAGGGTGAAACGCTGACGTTTCCACACTGGCCTGAGGTACGTGACACTCCCGGCGTAGGGGCCTCCCAGCCGTCCTGTAAATGGCTTCACACCCCGTCCACGCACCATCTTCGGGCCAGCAGCCTGGGCCAGGGCCACTGAGGGCTGGAGGTGGCTTTCTAGCGAGCGGCGTCCCCGGCAGGTGCACGGACATGGGCCTTTGCTCTGGGCCCGGCTCCTCACCCATGTGCCTCGAGCGGGTTCCCTTGCTTTCCGGGACCCCTCATGGGCGATGTTGCACGGCTGTGCCCCACTCATCTCTCCCTCGTTTGCAGTTCGGCCGAACTCCTCCGGAGAAGGTACTGAGTGAGCAAGCCTTGCATTCAGGCCCGGCTGGGGCGACCCACGGGCCATGCTGATGCAGGACTTCGGTCCCGCTGCATCTCACAGCGGCCCACACTCGGAACTGGCCACAGGAGCAGCATCCCTCAGGTCCCAGCCCGGCCGCCAAGACCCTGGGGACACATTGTGGGAACTGTGGGAGCATGAAAGCACCCGCTACAGAGTCGGGGTCCCCTGCCCCGAGCCGATCACCGTCCCGGTCCCCATGGCCGCCGTGTTCACAGGAAGCCTGCCGGCTTAGTTTGACTCTCACGATGTGCTCGCTGCAGGTCACAGCTGCGTATCTGGTCTCTTTGCAGGCGATTGCATTGTCGCAAAGGTCACGTAGAAGAGGGATCCTCCCCAAACACACAGACACCAAACAACAAACAAAAAGAGCACAATTCGGAGGCTCACAGAGGGACTTCACTGAAGTCACCGCAGAGCCAGGCCCGCGAGGGCTGGTGGCTCACTGCTAACAACAGCGACTTCTGTTCTAAAACCGAGAGTTCTCGCTCATGAAAATTTATGGTAAATTTTCCAGCAGTGTAAACGAGCACCCTTAAAAACCCTTCCAGACAGACTAATAAAATGGAAGCTTATTCCAAAAAAAAAAAGCTCTCCGCTCTCATGAAAAATGATCCACCATTAAAACTGCTGGGATTCTCTGAAAAAGATGGAGAAAGGCGGCTAATAAATTCCAGGAAGACCTCGGTGTCAGACGGCGGCGCTGGCCGAAAGGGGCGGCCCCGCGCCTGCAAGCGAGGTGCACGGGGTGCACGGGGTGCCACCCGAGGACGCGATGGCCCCAGGAAAGCCCGCCCTTGCGGTCGACATTGATGCGGGCCTAACGAGAGCGTCGCAGAGGGCAGGAGTGTGTGAAGCTCCACGCGCCCACGCTAACCCGCCACGAAGGAAGGTGACTTCCCTTCCTCAGTAGTGACCGAGGCGGGAGGGACAGGAAATAGCGGGAAAGACCCCTGCGCGGAGGCAGGGACAGGGTCCTGACCCGAAAGTCCGGTTGAGCAGGGCGCGGTCCACGTGCCCTGCGCAGTCGTGGACACGGCCTGGCGCCGCGTCCTCGCTGGACACGCAGCGCAGTCCCATCAGATTCAAAACGTCAGCTCTGGGGCGTCACGATGCAGCGGATAACAGCGCCCCGACTAGCAACACGAAACGCGTGGATCGTGACAGTTCGGCATCGGGAGCAGGCGAAATGGTCCCGATACCACAAAGCTCATCGTGCCGGATTCACTGACAGTTGAATTTGTCTCGATTTAACTTCAGGGGAGCAATTTCTCTTTGAACCTCCGCGTAGTCTCGAAGAAACGGCTCGCAGGTGCGGAGCGGATGCGGAGCGGATGCGGAGCGGCGATCCTGCGGCTGTCCTACCTCCTCTGTGTTTCCCTCCGGGCGGGCGCAGCCAGACCGCGGCCGTGACCGGTGGCTGCCAGCTGTGGGGAGCGAGCTGTGAGTATAGACATTTCGCCTGTGCCCCGTCATGGCATCTTTCAAACGCTTACTGATTCGCATTCACGACAGCCTCTGGTGTTCAGCTCACCTTCTTGGGCAGTCGCTGTATCCCTCGGAGCGTCACCTTGTATGCACGGTTGTCAAATAAATACTAGAGTTCAAGAACATTTTGCACAGCCAGAGGCAAATGCGCTATTTTCATTTAAAGACCCAAGCATTTGATTCGGTTATAGCTCCGTCCAGCTTAACCTGCTTGGATTTCAGACGTGTTCTGAAACGCAGCCCCTTTTCCCTCGACGCATCCCCGCTTCCCCTCTGCCCACCCCGACGCCCCTGGTCCTGGTGCACGAGACCAGGTCAGCCCGTGCCCTTCAAGTCTCCTCTCTGCCCAGTGCCCGGCTGCCCTTAGCTCCAGGAGGGCGGGGCCCTCAGAGCGAGGCGGCTGCGCCTTCAGCATCGAGTGAACAGGGCGGGCCTCCCCCGCCGGCCTGCCAGGTCTGGGGCTCCCCTGATCCCGTATGGCACGGTCCACAGCTGGCTACACGCTCTCGTGAAGTTTTCCACCAAGTGATTTCCGCTCACACCTGGAAAAGGTGAGGACACGGATATCAGACACGGCCGTTGGGAGGGGCCTCCCCATCAAAGCGGTGGCCGGAGGCGGAGTGACACGCCATGGCTTCGTGGCGCTGAGACCAATGGCCAGCTGCCGCCGGCTTGACAGTTTTCAGAGACTTATAGGGCAGTTCAAGACGAAGGTCCTAGCATGACTTCCGAAGGTTCTGGTTCCAGCTCCAGGCTCTGCCGCTTGCTGGGTGGCTGGAGACAAGTCGCCTGGCCACACAAGACCCACAGTGTGCAATC
This sequence comes from Pteropus vampyrus, assembly GCF_000151845.1. NCBI lineage: Eukaryota > Metazoa > Chordata > Mammalia > Chiroptera > Pteropodidae > Pteropus > Pteropus vampyrus. The sequence goes on along the minus strand of NW_011889039.1, from coordinate 321,791 downwards.
CGTGAAACAGCTAGTGTAGGGTCTAACCTAAAACAGGCGTTGACACGCTTTTCCGTGAAGGCCGGCGCGTCCTTATTTCAAGTTTTGTCGGGCATGTGGTCTCTGTGACAACCACTCAGCCTGACCGTGCTCTTCACACGAAAGCGGCTTCAGGAAACACGTAGCGGACGGACCGGACTGCGCCCAGCAAGGCTTTCCGTGCCAGACGCGCTGCAGACTGCACTTGGCCCCGGGGCTAGGGTTGCTCACACCTGCTCTCACTACAGCCATTCTGAGCGGTGTGACTGTTTAAAGGTGTGACAATATTACATGAGGAATCTCGGAGCGATGCCAAAATAAAAATAAAACAATATTTCAGCTTTACTTTTTCACGCTTAACAGAATGAAATGAAAGCGAGACAGAGATATTAAACTTCGCAAAC
>NW_011889039.1:313470-318769 GCF_000151845.1 Pteropus vampyrus | reverse complement strand
AGTCAGGTAGCCAGGATGGCGAGAATAGTTAGAAACGCAGCTTGATCGTGACGTGTGATGAATGTGAACTGCTGGCCAAAAGCGAGCCCAGTTCTGACTTTAATGCCCAGTGGGATCTGGAGTTGAACAGCGATCTATGACAATACGCAGACGGGCTTGATGCCTCGCCCGGGAGGGAGCTGTGGGTGCTCTCCGTGGAGACACCCTACCCACCGGGACACCCGCCTGGCCCCCTGGAGGTGGGATTCTGCTGCCCATCTGCCCTGTACGCTGCTGGGGTGCAGTCACCCCACCGAGAGGAGGGGGAGGAAGGGTCTGGAACATCACCGCTTCTCAAACAGATTTAATTTACATGCAACGGCCTTACCAGGATGCATTTCACGTGCCACGTACCACACTGGTGTGATCCATGGATAATGCATTTGATCATCAACATTTCTATGGCATGTGTGTGTGTGATTGTGTGCTGTACCTTTAGGGCGTATTCAAAACATATCTTGTATCATACTTGAAAACTCTCGACTAGAGGTAATTGAGACGAAAGTGTGTTTTAATGTCGAAGGCAATATAATGAATAAACTATTTTATGCAGATTTCAGTTTAGTGATCTGGAAAAGGAAGAACTGGAAGAGCTAGTTCATTTGTGGACAGTGGGGGATCTCTCTTTTTTTCTTGGTTGGAAAAAAAATAGGATACTGGTGCTCCTTCCCATTTAGTCTCCTTTTTGCTTTCTTTTCCTGTGAATTAAGATGAAAATGGGAGAAGCGGAGGTGACTCTGGAGAACGCCACGTTAAGTCCTCAGAAGTGGACACGTGTTGACGTAGCTCGGAGTACAGGTGCCCATTGTGCCTCCGCGTCTGCCTTTCTTTAAATGTTGCTCTGTCAAATGTTTTTAATAATGTCTAAGATTGTGTAGGTGGGATTTGTCCTCCGTGTTACAAAGCTCCCTTCTGAAGAGAGGGATGATCATGGGAAAGTTCATCATGTAACTTTCACGTTTTCAGCAATTATCGTTATAATCACATGGTTGAAATACCGCTGGCATTCAAATACCTTTCCATCAGTGATACATCTACAAAATTTTACTGACTAAACGGGTCCGACCAGGCACACCCTTCGCACAGAGGTGACTCGCCTCCCACCTGGCCTGTGTCAGAGGACGTGCCGGATCAGCCTTTTCCTGGCCCAAACCCCCAGCAGACCTTGGTGCTTTTTATCTCCAGGCCCTACTTCCTGATCAGATCGTGAGAGGTTCTCTATAACGTTTTGGGGGCCATCTCTCTTATAGAGTTAAATAATTACTAGAGGACATTTATTGCATCTAGTCTTTAAAATCTCAGACTCTCCAACGGCAGCCTGGGCCGCAGGCGCCCTGACCCGGCCCAGATAACGGAGATGGCGACGAGATGGGATTCGGGCGCGAGGCTAAGGGCGGAAACGTATGGAGAAAGTAGAAATGACTCACGATGCTGTCAACGTTGTGTGTGCGACGGGGACCAAATATAGTCCCCACCTGGCCGAGGGGACACTCACCCTGGCTGGGCTTCGACTGGTCACATTAAGTAAAATGAAGATGACCTCAAATGGTCGAATGTAGGCTGGACAGCAATGGGTAAAATAATAAACTTATAAAATGAAATTAATGAATGAAGGAAGAAAGGGAAGCGGGGGGGGAGGGGGGAAAACAGAAATAGGGAAACACAAGAGCAGGTTGAGAAAGAAGAAACAGCCATTCTGACCACCGTCTCAGCAAGGGCCCCGGACCACCCCGGGGGACGCCCCCGGCGGGGGGTGGGTGTGGACGGTGTCTCGTTAGAAGTGGGGTCCGTTCTCGTTTCAGGGGACCTTTCTCCCAGAAGCAGTGCAGCTTCCCTTCCTATGTCACCTCTTTTTCTGTTGCTTATAGAGATTCTTCCTGCTGCTTCTCAGTGTTTCCCGTTTCGAAAGGCAGAAGTGATCTATCAGGTGAAGTGAAGGAACCAGCCGGCCATGTCGCTGACAGCAGAGGCAGCGCTGTTGGCTCCTCGTAGAGGTCAGACCGGTCGGTGCAGTGGCCTAGGTATCCATGAGGTCCCGGCTGGAAGCTGTGTGTGGCAGGTCTGACCTCGGGGGTCAGAAAGAACCATGTGGGCCTGAACGCTGCGCCCGAGGACACGTACTGAGCACGCATGGTGCCTATGTAGGATGCGAGATAAAATACTTATGCTGGGCAAACCACCCAGTGCCACTTGCCACGCTTATGAAATAAGCGTCATGTGAACCGTACAGTGGCATCCAGCCCACAGTCGGGGCTGGCAGCAGCCTATAAGTACCGGGAGAAGCCTTCAGGACTGTCCTGAATATAGGCACGACTTCTGACCCTGCACACTGTGTGGCATGTCACCTCCCTTTCGAGGACATTAGCGCATTCATAAATATTGAAATGCTAGTCACCGCACCCTAGTTGAGACCAATGGCTTCAAACTCAGCATGATTTAGTGACATGTTTAGTGTTTTCATTCTCATAAGAGAACTTACTTCTTAAAAAAAAAAAAAAAAAAAAAAAGCCCCTTCTTTGTCCCCTCCTCTCTCCCACATGGGCTCCCTCCAAAGCCGAAGAGCCGGAGGTCGAACTTGCTGCGTCAGGGCGAGGAGGCGGGAAGGTGACCGTGTGTGGGTGACCATGTGCGGGAAGGTGACCGTGTGCCAGGGCTTTGCGCTACAGCCACCGGCCCAGAGCAGTCGCCTGAGAGGACATGCCGCTCAAAATGCCACCTCGTCATGTAGCAGAGACAAAAGACGTGCCTAGAGGGGTCCTCATCAAAAGGCTAGTGACCTGATGGCAGATCCCCGACCCCAGCCAGGCACTTACACAACTCCTTTGGCCCTTGGCTATCGAAATCCTGCTCTTCACAGGTGCCCCGGGAAAGGGGCGTTTGTTCTACCTCATTCAAAGGATGCTCCCGAAAAGCTTCCTGCCTTTAGCTTCTCCTTTTCTACTTAAAAAAAAAAAAAAAAAATGGCTAGGCTGAGTTAAGTGGATTACCCACCTTTCTGCAAGAAGGAGACTGGGAGAAGGAAGTCAGCTTGGGTCTTCACCCTCCCAGAGTGCCCCGCAGCTTTTCAGAGGCAAAGAGGCTTCAATGAGTTAATCTCCTAATTAGCTGCTTAGAGAGGCACTTGGTGAGGGCCCGCCCCCCCGCTGGCCTCCCCCACTTACCTTCCTGGGATTAAGTGGGGATTCCAGGAGAAGAGAGCCCTTTGGCCTGTGAGATCCCAGAGATAAAACGCTGGAAAAGAAAACCCAAAATAAACCCATTCAGGGCAGATGTGAGCGGACTGTTATTTCAAATCCTCTCTTTGAAACCTTAGACCGCGGAGGGACCCGCGTGTCCTGTGACATCCCCCCGGCCACGGCTTGGCAAGTTTCCTTCCCACGCATCCCTCATCCCTTTGATTGCTTTGGTAGTTCGCTTCTGTTTTAAAGATTTTCTGATTGGTTTCCTTACCCTCCCCCCAAATTTGCCTCTCTCTGCGGGTGCAAGAGGCGAGGTTAAGGGCTTCGAAGTAGCAAGTGGAGGATCCCTTTGCTGAGCTCTTCCAGATTCTAGATATAAAAACTGCCCTGGATGTAACCCAGGTTTCCCAGTGCCCCCCGGAGCGTCTGCAGAGGGGACATTTACATGTGATTGGGACGCAGGGAGTGGTGTCCCCCACCGGCCGCCCTGGGTGTAACTCCATGCATCACCTGGGAAGCTTGGCGGAGGGGCGGGGGCTCTCGTGTGGTCTCTAGAGAGTGATATAAAGTGGTTGAAAAGCCACTAGTCATGCTGTAAGCGTCAAAAAATAAAAATAAAAAATAAAAATAAAAGCCACTAGTCGGTAAGGAAAGGAGGCATAAGACGAAGCCCTCCCAGAAAGTCTGGGGGACAAAGCCTTGTTGGGGAGCCCCCTTTCCAAGTCCCTTTGTGCCGGCTCAACAGACCTGCACACGCTAAGCGGCTCCAAGGAGGTGGTGATTGTCCCTGGCTCGCTCGGTCCTGGTCACCTAGGGAAGGCACAGCACCTTGAGACGGGGCGCTGAGTGCAGGTGAGGTAGGGCGGAGTTCACGGCCACGGGACAGAGGGAGGGAGCGCCGCATCTCACCCTCTGACTGCTTTTGCCGCCCCGGGGAACGCGTGCGGGCACTCAGCCCGTCTGAGAGCAAGGGCCGTTTTTCACCCGCCCGAGACAAGCAGAGTGTCCCCAGCTTCCCAGATGACGCAGAATCGCCTCGTGGCTTCCCGGCTGTTGTTCCCACGCCTTGCTCTCCGGAGGATTATTTGTCACAGCTATTCCAAGAGTCCCCGTGTAGAGTGGAGAGAGCCCCCAGGGCCACGCTGTCCCCACCCACCGGCCCTCCAGCTGTGTTATGAAGTGGTTGCCTTGGAGTCCAGGCTCAGGAGAGCGATGCCCACGATGGCTCTGAGCTCCGACATCCCAAACATCCCGTCAGTGAATCTGACCATGGCGCTCAGCCCTGGAGACGCTGCGACTGTCTATAAATGCAGAGAAAGACACTGAAGAAAGCAGTCGTCCACAGAAGAGAAGCCACCTCCACAGGTGAGAAGGAAAACTCGTTCCCCATATGATTGTGGGGCCGGTTGCTCAATGACTCAAAAAACAATCACCCCTCCAGCTCCTGGTCAAGAGAGCCATCCCACCATGCACCCAGACATTCCCCCTGGGACCCCACTGGGGAGGGAACCTAAGAATACTCTTATGACTAGAAATGTCACTGGGTCTTGTGTTCAAGTGAGCGTCGAAAAGAAAGACAAAAATCAACCATCCCAAGCAAAAAGTCTTAGATCAAACCAATCTTGAAGACAAAACAAAACAGAACGGAACGAACTTTCTCTTTTCCAAAAGACCAGTTATCACCAATAACACAAGCAGAGCTGAAGTGCAGTTTAGTGACATGTGGATGTGTCCTGGGTGCACGTGCAAATATATCACCTTTAAAACACAGAACCTGAGATACATGACTATATTCCTTTGACATTTCAAACACAGGTTAAAAAGTCAAGAAAACATTCTTGCAACAAATAACTCTTTCACCCAATTTTATCCTAGAACTAGTCTCGCTTAAGAAAACCAGCTATGGAAGATGTGGACATTGCCCATGTCATCTTGTAGGGAGAATAATGGCGAGACATTTGTTTCGTTGCAACCACGGACAAATATCACAACTGTTTTCCTTCTCTGGAATTATTTTGGTTCTGCAAAACCGCGATGCTACCTGACAAAGCTTGGGACACCTGGCCCGTCCCTAATCGACA
>NW_011889039.1:308019-312155 GCF_000151845.1 Pteropus vampyrus | reverse complement strand
CACAACTGTTTTCCTTCTCTGGAATTATTTTGGTTCTGCAAAACCGCGATGCTACCTGACAAAGCTTGGGACACCTGGCCCGTCCCTAATCGACACAGCGTGCTGGTCTCTCGGTCTCTGCAGCCTGGAAACGGGGCGCCCCTGCCGCAGCCTTCCTGGGGAGCTGGGCCGCCCCCGGAGGGCAGGCTGAGACAGCCCTCTACTTGCATCTTTTTCCTCTGAAAGTCTCTCCAGTGGGGACAGAGAAACCTGTCCGGAAGGATCCCCAACATTTTGCGTAGACGCTCTGCCCTCCAGGGGTTGGCGTGTAACCACCCCCTTCTTAATTGTGGGCTCCGCGTCGTGACTTCCTTCCAGAAAGGACAGTTTGGAGAGGGGAGGGGAGAGGGCTGCTTCACAGTGGAGAAAACCGACAAGTGTGACCTCGGGCGGACGAGCGGGGTCAACACCAGCAGTGGCAAGTCCTGCTGATGGGACCTCCCCTTGACATGACGTGATGACGCTGGCACGTCACCTCTGCGGTCTCCCTCCCAGGCGCCCCGGACTCTAGTCGTGGACAATCCCGAGCCAATCGTCAGACACAGCTCAGCTGAGAGACACCTGGCAGACTTGACCAGAGTCTTCCTCAGAACTGGCAAGGTCATCGAGACCCAGTAGCGACTGAGAAACTGTCCCAGCCAAGAGATGCCCCGGGAGACCTGTCCCCAGTGGTTTTTTGGCGGGGTTCCGGGGAGGGGGAAGGGGGGACGGGAGGGGTTCCGGCCGGGGGGGGCTTGGGGTTGCGGTTCGGGCTTCTTTGTTGGTTCCCCCGTTTTCCCTTTTTTTGCCGGTTTCTTTTTGCCTTTTTTTGGCTGAATGGGACAATAGCAGCCGTCTCTGTCCTCAGGGGTCCCTATGTGTTCCTTCCACCTCAAGGTGCTCTCTCGTAAACCTCCAGACCTCTACAATAATGACTCAGAGTCACTCTCGTACCCCAGTCTTAAAAATCTAACCACATGCTTGGAGCTCCACGCCCCATAACAAACCTGTACATCGGACTCGAGGGACGTCAAACACAACTCGGCGGGTTGACCTGCTCCTTCCGGCTTCTCCCTCTCCAGTCCCTTGTCCTGCAGAGCTCAGGGGCTCAGCACTCTGTGTGACGACCCTCCTCCCTGATCCGCGGTCGGTCAACACCCAAGCCCTAGAGACGCGGCCTGCCTCCTGCGTCTGACCTGCGCCTTCTTCCCGCCGGTCTTCGCTGCCAGCATCAGCCCTCGTGCTGTCTCATCGGGACAATTACGTCGTCTTCCAATTCATCCCAGTCCGGCTCATCATTCAAAACTCACTTGCACGTGGCCTTCCTGACGCCGAGCGATGGGGTCGACTCTGCCGTCCCGTGAACTTCTCAGTTCCTTCCCATTCCCCGGGCCGTTAAGCCCATACTCCTGCGTAGAGAGGGGCATGGGCTGGCCCTTAGCTGTCGTGCAGTCTCCCCCATTCCCCGCCCCTCCTCTCTCCATCGGGGTGCAGCAGACCACGCACTGCCCCCCCCACACGCACCTGTCTACCGTCCCTCCACAAGATGTCCCTCCTGGCCACTCAGCTCTGGGAGTCCTCGCTTCCTCCAGGCGGAGATGTGTCTTGACTGTATGTCCTTCATGAAGCTTCTTTTGTCTCCAGGCCTACGAGATCCCGTGGCCAAGAGGACCCCATAACTCACTGTGTGACCCTCTCATGGCCCTAATTCACTTTCTGTAGAGCTTTTGCTTGTTCATATTTATCTTTTCTACTAGATTTCAATGATCTTGACATCGGAAGATATATCTCCACTAGCTTCACTGTCCCACGAGGGCCCTTGGGCAGGAGTTCAATGCAGCTTTGCTAATGCAGATCAGATTCTCGCCGGGAAACTCCTTCCTGTTGATACCCGATGTCTGATCCAAAATAGACACGAATCCTGAGCTTCGTGGGTTTTGGGGGTTTGTTTTGCATGTGCCTGTCACTGTTGTCACTCTGTTGCAGTTACGATTGCCTACTTCTTTGTAAAAACACCATTTTCATAGATGAGTAGATGATGGATTTGAATTATATTTTTTAACTTGGTAATTTTCAGAAACTGAGCACAGTCTGCATCTCCGAAGCAAGAGGGATTTCGAAACAGAGTCCTAATAGGTGATCATATTTGCCGTTGAAATCATCTTAACACCAGCCAGGGCTGTGATGAGAACCCTCAGGGCTTGCCACATAATTCAGCCGAGAGGTAAGTCACCATCCATCAACCCAGCTATGTCATATGGCCCCGTATGGAATTTATCTGCAGATGTGGTTACAGTGTCGTCTCTTTTGTCTAAATGGGGAGAAATTGCTGTGTCCTGTGGGTTCCATTAGCGCTGGGGAGGATGTTTCGTCCTTGATTTCTCTGAGATGTCATGAACTGGCTTAAAAGCAAATGCGCAGCTGAGTAAGCTCAAAATGAAAATGTATCTAAAGGGATTAGGGTAACATATGGCGGTTCTGGGAGGTGGGGGGGGTCTCAGGTTTAAACCAAATCTGTGTCGGTAGCGAAAGGCAATGCCTTTAAAAGGTCTTCCCATCCCGCTAAGGCCTGGAGAAGGCTTGGCCGGCCCGGGAAAGCTAAATGAAGTTTTTCGTTCTGCGAGATGCTGGAGTGACACTAGGGAAACCCGTTTGTCCTTTGTTGCCCGTTGGAGACCCTCAGAGCGGGCAGCCCACGCTTGTTTGGAAGGGCTAATACCCGATGCGAGACAAGGGGCGTGCCCATTGTGCCTGTCACCAGTGGCTCTATTAGAATCACTCGATGCGTTGCCGGAGCTACATGGTGCGTGATGTAATTCTATTTTCTCCGTGACTGCGGGAAAGGGACTCGGGCGATTAAATGTGAGAAACCAGAGGCCAGCGCGGGGGCCCTTTCTGCTCAGTCGCTGCCCAGCTGTGGCCGCCGGGGCAGGCCCGGGAGCGTGGTGGCAGCCACACAAAGGCTCCAGGCTGCCGGACACACCGCGGAGTGCACACAGCTGGTCGTCAGGGTCCAGCAAGCCAGCCATGTCCTGCTCAAGTGTCATTACTTCCCATCGACTTGAAAAGCTCCAGCGGGCGGGTCCCTCCGTCACAGCTACATGCTTCGTGCCCCGAGGCTGCATTGTCCGGGGGCAGATGTAGTGGCCCCGGGGGCGTGGTCGGGCCCAAAAGTGGACAAAAAAGAGGGCAGGGCGGGGGAGGGGGAGAGGCCGGTCAGAGGCACCGTGCGCCCACTAGTGAGGCCTTTCAATGAAGGCGTCGGCATCTGCCGCGAGAATTCACCTTCTCATAGCATTGGATTTGATTTCTCTGGTCTTAGGGCTCAGGTCTTTATTCCACGATGAGTTTAGTCTCAAAACTCTGCCGAAGCATTGAAAACACTAGGTCTGGAATTGAGACCTCCAAAATTGCGGTAGAAGAAGAAATCCCACAGTGGAATTCAAGAATTGTGGACAGCGGGGGGAAGTGTGCCCGCCCAGCCGGGCCCACACAGTGAAGCTGGCGCACGGCGAGCTCCCCAGAACCGTGGAATGAGTCTTCTGGTTTCGACAGGCAGCTTCCGAAGGGCCCGTCACCCGTGTTGTTTGGTTTTGTTGGGTTTTAACATAAATAACTATGTTTGACATTTCCATTTAGTTTTTACAGCTTTCAATACATTTTCATACTGTACTCTTCTGCAGATAATTTCCTTCCCAGGGTTTCTTTATAATAAGAACTCTGATGGGAAAAAAAAATGTTCTCATTTATGTGTAAATTTTGTTAACAGTGTAATTTGCATAATCATATTTTCCCACCGTTGTTTGCAAGTTGACACTTTTAAATTTTGTAAGTGATCAACTACATTTCTCTTAAAAAAGCCTGTTAATCCAGAATGTGACGTGACTTAATTTTTATTTTGAAATCAAATGCTTACAGAGATAGTTCCGATTGTCGGTGACGAAATTGGGCCCCCGTTAACACACGAATTAGGTTCGGACATATCTGTATGTAAAATATCACAGTATAAGTTGACATGGTTTAGTTTCACCAAAATGGATCCCAGTCCACCCCACCCTCCTAAGGAACAGAGGACTAAGGAAGGACCTGTGGACAGCTGGGGTTTCTTGTGGGCTGGG
>NW_011889039.1:302960-307686 GCF_000151845.1 Pteropus vampyrus | reverse complement strand
TGTCTGCCGAGTCCCTGGTCGCTCCCTGGTCCCTGTCTGGTACATCTCTGCGCTGTCGCACTCACCCGAGGACTCGATGGTGTCCTTCTGCTTGTTTAAGAAGTCCCTATCCACTTGTGAGATGGGCGGTCTGAGGGACAGAGACAGACATCTCATGCCCCAGGGCCCAGCCCCCGGCCCAGGCCTCCGAAGCCTTTGTGGACGAACTCGGCCCTGCCTTCCCACTGCTGAGGACGGGGGATGCTGGCCTCACGCTCACCAGCGAGGGTCAAGCAGGAGAATCCCCTGGGGATCATCAGTTACACAGAGCAGAAATGGGATACTTTAAAAGTAGATATAATTTATGGCTGAAAACCCCAAATCAAATACTTCTTTGGCACTTGTCTGCATACTAACAGTAGTTAATTACAGTTTAGACATTCAATACACTCACATTTTTAATTCAAGACCTTTATTGCTTTATAATGAGGTTAATTACGCCCTGATAAAATAATACCATTTGCGAGTATAATTAAAAATTGAAGAAAAATAAGTAAATGGAACCTAGCAAGACATTTTTATATTTTTCAAAAACTCCTTCGAATGACTATCTTCATCTATTACGAGGCAAAAATCAGTCTTAAAATACATATGTTTCGATGCCCCCTTGACTGGGGATAAGTGGAAGACCGTTCACCACGCGTGTTGATTGACAGGGCAAGGGAGAGTTACGTTTACACATCTAGCAACAGCCAAGTGCTTACCCCAGCGTCCCCACGTCCCCACGTCCCCAACCAGGGACACTGGTGGAAGTGTCCCTGCCCACGCCAGACGCTGGTTGTGTCACTCCCCTGTCCCACAGGTGGCCGATGCGCTCTCCGCTCGGGAGCAGAGACGGTGAAGTGAACAGCACCAGCCCGAGCTGGTGCTTCGTGTACGAATATTTAATTGTAGAACCGATGAAAGCTGAGACTAAGTCTTGTGTCTACGCCTGATCGTGCTGGTATTTACATACATTTACGCTTATTTACATAATTGCTTGTATTTATTTTCATCTGCATCTTTACCTTCACATCTTCCACACTGCCTCGTATCCATCTTTTCAAAGCTACTGTCGTCCTCTTAGAATAAGTACTCGCTCCTTAAATTTTTCACTTACTGCTCATGCAATTCGATGGTTAAAGTGATTTTTTTTAGAGTACATACCTTCTAAAATCGGGTTTAGAAAACACTGATTCGCTGGTGTCCTTCGAATTCTATATTAGCACAGAAATAGTTCTAATTTAAAATTATGCGCAAATGGCATTAGCATGCAGAAATGATGTGGGTTTACGTGGTGACAATACTTAGGATGCTTCAACTGATAATCTGTGGTATATTTACTTTCGTTAGATTCTCCGATGTAAATTTAATTGAAAGGAGAAATGGGGCCTGTCTTCCGGCTTGTCTGCGTATTTGTTCTTCTAAGAGTCGTAACAGGAAGTGTAGAAATTAACTCCAGCCACAGAACTTTGCGCTGGGGCTGGCATACACTTCGTGTCTAACACACTAAATGTGATTTTCCACTATGCATATGAACCTATCATGTACCTACAGAAAAGCGTTGTGATTTTCCACTATGCATATGAACCTATCATGTACCTACAGAAAAGCATTGCCCTTTCTTACCCCTCACGCAGGATTATCATGGTTCCTCGTCCCCTTCGTCTTCCAACCTCCCGAACTCATCACTAAAATCCCTCAAAATTCACATGTAAAAATGTTCCTTACAGGATGTTTTCACTGACCCAGACATTGATGGAGAGGAATGAACAACACAATCTAAAATTCTCATCTTGGGGCTGAGCTGTTGTTTTCTGGAAGGAATGACATTCTTCGGACCTGGGCCAAGGCCACGGTCGTGATCTGTCCGGTCCGCCTGCGTTGAGACCGGTCCGGTGCCCGGGGAGAGCTACTCAGCGCACCAGGAAGGCGGCTGCCTGGGCTCCCTTCGCTTGGCTCATCTTCCTGAACTTACGTTAGAATCGCAATTTCTGTGTTTCGAATTGGTCGCAAAACTCTAAGGGGCATTCATCAAAGCCGTTCCCGTGCCCGCGTCTCGTCGGCAACCAGAGACACCGAGGGGCAGCGTCCGGAGCGGCCAGCACGCCCGCGCTGTCCGTGTGTCCACGTCATGGGGCGGGAGAGCCACCTCCCCCTGTTTGCTTATTTCACTTTTTAAAAATTTCTAAATGAATTTTTTCGACCCAATGCCTGTATCTGAAATCATAGAATACAGTCACCTTGATTTCCACCCTCTCTCTCCTTTACAGCGCCCTGCTGACCTTCGGGAGGGGAGACAGGTGAGCTCATCTTTACCTACCAGGTGGAGCCCACCCTGTGGGGAGGCGGGCAGGGCGGGGCAAGGGTAGGGTCATGTGACCACTAGGGGGCAGAACTGCTGCCCGGAGGGCTGAGGCCACCGGTCCTCAGAAAGACATCTGGAGACAGAACGGCACAGCGATTTGGACAAAGTATTCTGCGTTATTCAAAAACACACACTAATAATGCAATATACGTATGACGTATTATCAAATTGTACTCTTGAAACCAGTATAATTTTATAAACCAATGCCACCCCCGTAAATTTAATAACGTTCAAAAAAAAAAAAAGCCACACATACTAATAGGAAAACCCATTATCCATCGCTGGGAAACGCCTCTTTGTACGGTGACTTCTTAAGAAAAATGAGAAACGCCATCTACACTCAGAAACACAAACCGTCAGTACATTATAACATTTTCAACCAGAACAATTTCAGCATATGTCGTAGCTACATTTAGTGTTATTTTCCAGCCAGACTAATTTATGGATGTCAATAAACTCTGATCCTGACGGGAAGAGGCAGATCACGGAGGGGTGCTATCCTAGTTCTGTAAGCAGAGACTACTGCCATCAGCCACCCAGCGCTAGGACAACTTGCTTTGTTGTCAGGCCCCCAGAGTGTCCAGGCAAACATCTGAGCTTTCTGAAGTGAGGCAGTTTGCAGGGTTTTGTGGGGAAGGGAGTCTACTTAATTGTTACCTCATTGTCTACACGTAGCATCTGTTGACATCGGTAATGTAATTGCAGCGATAATCAGCTCGTTGACTTAGTGCGCAGGGAATAATCAGTCAGGACATCGCATTTGTCTTACTTTACTTGACGGCCCGTCTTGCACAGTGAATAGGCAGTGTCAGCTCAGGCCATTGTCTCAAAGAAATGAAGCAGCGCGAGCCTTTCTGGCCTTCCTTCCGTCCCCCCGGCCCCAGGCCCCTCTGTCTCCGAAGAGCAGCGGGAAGGGTCGCTAGCTCCTCAGACTTTACTGGGCGAGGGCCATGTTCGCACTGCATCTCCAGGTCCTGCTCATCCTGTCTCGGAGCGTCCGTGAGCACCTGCTGACAGGTTAACGCCCCCTTTGATTAAAGAAAGGCCAGCAAGAGGCAAAGCTGGAGGAAATTTTCAGTTCTAAGAAGGACAGCCTGAAACTGACAGTAGAAAAAGTTTCTTGTGCTGGGTCAGATGCCAGATGCCTTGTGTTTTTCCTCAAGAACTCGGCCGTGGCAAAAGATAATGAAAACTCTGTTCGCCAGGGTGAAGAATCACACGTCGTGACAGGCAGCCGAGCTTCCAGTCGAGGATCTCCCATGACAAACACGAGTTGGGTACGGGAAGGTGAAGTTCAAACAGATGAAGTAGAAAATGCCGTCAGACGTTTCTTTCCCTTTCCCTCTCTCTAACTTTATCTGAGCTGAATTCTCGTTTGCGGAGGGGACGTCCGTCTCCCGGCAGCCGGCACCCCGCGCCCCGTGGGGCTCTGCCAGCCCCGGGGGAGGGCGGTGCAGGGTCCGACCGCGTCACCTGCCTGCAGGCTTCTCTGTAGTGTGTTTCTATCTGGTGACTTCAAGGGCTAAGAACCTAAATCTACTTCCCGTGACACTAATCGGCGGGGACGTCAACTTTATTTCCTCTAAAGCCGATTCTTGCCAAGTTGATCACTGTTTTCTTCACAGTTTCAGGAACATACACCCACACAGTGAGAAAACGCAGTGAAGCTGGGCAAAAAAAGACTCTTATCTTCGTGATTATGAATCGTCCGAGCTGCCCGCGTCCTTACGACAGGAGAGACGCTGGAGGACACGTGGCAATCCATCACCTCGTTCCCGACCAGGCTGCAGAGTGATGGAGGTGCCACCTCGCAGCTGGCCAGGATTCCACATCCCGCCAGCCCGACAGCTGGCCTTTCCGCCAACTCAGAAACATGGTGGATGTGTTCATTAGTCCCATTTCCTATTCGTTCGTATGAGAAGTAGGCATCGCGGCAGCAAACAAAGGTAAGAAAGCGTAAGTTCATACAAACAGCTGCAGCTGTTGACGCAGATGTAATTACATAGACGCGTGTGTGTGTAGATGTATGTTAATACATTACAATGTATGTATATATATATGTGTATCTATATATTAGAAGGAGGATTTCGTTTATCATGCGAATGCAGTAAGCTTAACTTCCACATCACTAGCGTATCATGAACAGTGCCAGAAATTCTATTACAGTCTGAAATTTTACCCCGAGTTCCGTAAAGTGACACCAGAAAGACCTCTGCGGGAGAAATCCTGTGCCAGGCAGGCCACATGTGCCTCAGGGGCGTGCAGGAAGAGACTGGACCGGGGAGGCCCAGCCCACACCAACCCCCTGCTGCAGAGTCCAGGCTCGGAGCCCGGAAGAAC
>NW_011889039.1:285091-301940 GCF_000151845.1 Pteropus vampyrus | reverse complement strand
GTCTATTATGAAAGTTGTCTTTTAACTAACTGTTGTACACACACAAATACGTTAAAGCTGATAACGTATTTTAACAAAATACCACACATAAAAAAAATGGAGAGTCAGTTACCACTTCATTAGGACTATTAGCAGCGTTGCACCGCTACGGCTATTATTATACTAAAATGAATTTTCTAGAATCCTCAGGTCTTTTCACAGACGTTTGGCTGTAGTCTGGCTCTTAACCTGGGCACGTATCAGTTTTTCTGTAGCTGACACAGCCCTGGATTCTGGAAGACTGAGGGCATGCGTTGCCTGTTCCATTTGTCGTTAGGTGCTATTCATTCGATGGGATCGAGACCAAGGTGGGGGACAAGGTGACCTTTCTGAATTTCAGAACCCGAGAGGAGTAGTTTCAACCGAACCAACATGCAGGCCCTTCAGGCGCCTCTGGGGTCACGATGATGCCTGCAGTGGCGGGGCCGAAGGGTCCAGGACACTGGCCGTGGGCCCCACCCAGCACGGATGGTCATCTTCGCACTAAATCTCAGCAAAGGTTTCAACAACTAAGACAGAGACACACACGCGTGCGCCCGTGTGCGCACACACAACACGTGCGCACACGCAGCACACGCGCACACACACACGCACGCCTTTAAGGTGACTGAGGCCCCCTCGAAGCCAAGCATCAACCTCGTTTCTTCGCAGGGACCTGTGGCAGCAGCGACAGCGAGCGTGTGAGCTGCCTCAGAACCAGAGCTCCCACTTCGAACTGCCGATTTCCTCCAAGCCTGAAACGAGGCTCACAGGAGGAGTTCTGGGGCCCCAAGGGACCCTCGGGTTCATCACTGCTGTTGGGAATTTAAACTTCGAGGAAGAGGAACCCTGAGACAGAGCAAGCAATTCTGGAATCCCAGATACCAACATCTAGAACCATCCCTGACATCTAGTCTCCAAGGGCCCAGATCCACATGTGAGAGTTTGTTGAATGAATAAGTGATGCTTCAGAGATGACTTAGAACGCCCGAGGAAACTGGAGCATATTCGGCTCCCAACAAGGACTAAAGGGGAGAGGAACCCCACTAGTAACTCTGGGCTAAAGGAGATGCCTGAGAC
Organism: Pteropus vampyrus; assembly: GCF_000151845.1. Lineage (NCBI taxonomy): Eukaryota > Metazoa > Chordata > Mammalia > Chiroptera > Pteropodidae > Pteropus > Pteropus vampyrus. The sequence continues at coordinate 300,842 of NW_011889039.1, read as the reverse complement.
CTGCCTTCGGTCAGGAAAGTTGGGACCTGTCATCATCTGAGATTTTACTTCAACAGGTTTTCAAAACCCCGATCAATGTGTTTGCAGCCTAACACGACTGTGACTTAACATAATTATGATGAAAACTATTAGTTAAAACTCTGCTGATACCAGCACAGACATGGCTGCTGTCTCCTCGGAGTAAGTCAGAGGTTAAAATGGAAGCCAGACATCTGGGCCGACGTCCGTACCGGGACCGTCCTGGATCCCCGGCTTCGGGCGCTTCGCTCACTCCTCTGCAGCTCGCTCTCTTCTGCACCGTAAGGAAGAAGCAGGACCAGCGGCCGCTCCCTGGGTTTCCCATGCCCTCGGCCGCTCGGCCGCTCGCCCGCGTGTGCGGATTGCTTCTCGCTGACGCTTGCCGTGTTCCCCGGGCCTTGCTTGGACGTGAGGAGTTAATGCCGCACGTAAAAGAAGCCGGCACGGAGCCAGGGCAGGTACAAACAAGCAGTGGCTTTGTTAATGTTATTTCAAAAGATTTAGTTCTTTTCTACCTCCATTCACCGGATGTATTGAGAAACAAAAAACTTTGGTAGCACATGGACGTGATGCAACCTTCTTGTAAGCAGAATTGCCTCTTAAGCCCCTGAAAATGGATACCTGACTTAATTTGAAATAGTTCTTGACCATCCTGGGACAGCTGGCTATGAGGTATGTCAGTCCTTATTGGAAAGAAGTTCCCACTGACGTCTAACTTAAGTGCAGAGTGTTCCAGATTGGATGGAATCGGCTGCTAGGTTTCGAGCATCTGGTCACCCGCGGGAGGCCGGGTTGCAGCCTGGGCGGACGGCCGCGCCAGAAGTTAAGTCCTTGTTTCTTGAGCGAGGACGGCTTCGATGACGTTTACACTGTAACCCTGTGTTCCCGGCCATTCCATCAAGGTTTTATACGACCAAGTTGAAAAAATAAACCAATAACTGCACTCCCGTTGGACTAAATTTGAGGCCCCGTTGGCGTAGGTGACGAGGAAGCCAGGACCCCGAGGTCGACAGGCCGCGTCCTTCCGCCGTCTTCACGGGAGCGCCGGTGGCGGGAGGAGTGGACTCCTGTCCGTCCTCTGTCGCGGCCAGCACTGTGTGGCGTCTCACCGGAGGGGGCTTTCCTTGCAGGGGCTCTGCTTAGGAAGATGAGGGAGATCAGGGCACGTCCGCTGCTAACGCGTTTGAATGAAGGGGGAGTTGGGGTTCAGGGGTTTGTAGCCCCCATACAAAACGCTCAGGGCGGTTCTGCAAGAGCCCCAGACCAGGGCGCGCTGGCCTCTGTGGGCTCGGCGCTGAGGAGGGTGACGTGGAGTCTCTGCAGCAGGTGCTCAGGTGACTGTGAGCAGAGCAGGGCAGACGGCCTTGGCCCCCGGGTCCCCTCAGCGCTGGCTCGGTGGCTCCGCACAGGTGCCTGGCCCAGTAGCCCGGACACGGTCACCGCGCCGAGCGCTCGGGTAAATGTCGCGTGTCCCACCGCAGTGTCTGGCCCGCGACTGCTCACTTCCTGTTTCCTGTGCCCTTCGGGGCCTGGCCGGTCGGCTTTTCCACGGCTCTTCTTGAATATTCTCTTCAAGCAACTTAACGCTGTTTTCTATCATTCGATGCCTGGAATTTTATTCAAAAGGGACCTTGAGGATTATTTTGGGTGGTTAGAGAGACTCATAAAACGCTTGGCAGGTGGTTGGATGTTGTGGTGAGCTAATGTCTCGAACGTCTTTCAAGGGGGTGAAATGAGCCCCAGGAATATTCCAGAGTGTAAGACAAGCGCGGGGGACGCAGGCGCCGTGGGGACAGCACCCGCTTCTGCAGTCCGATGGCCAGTGTGGACATCTCAGTTATAAAAAGGATTCGATGGTATTTATTAAAAGTGGATTTTGTCCCCCTCAATTTTTAAAATTTACTTCTTTTTTTTTTTTAATTTCTCAGCAATAACATTTAGGTAATGAGAATGTGCTTGTAAAAAAGGGGCTGGCTGAGACTATTGGACAGTAAAACTTTATTCAGACTCATTACAAAGTTTTAAAATAAAAGGCATTCTACTTTAGCATTTATTGAGTGGATTTTTTTTTTTTTTTCCTGGATGGACAACAGTCTCTTTAGGTGAACGAAACAAACGAAAAACAATTTTCTCCTTTATAAAGTGTGTTAAAAACAAACAAACAAAAAGACGAAAAGATGCTGGGGCCGGAGACCTTGTTGTTTAGTGTGCGTTTAGTCCTTGTCGTCGAAGACAGAGTCCATCGTGGGGTCGAGAGGAAGCCGGGGCTGGCCAGCATGGCCGATTCACTTCTGTGAAGACGGGGAGCAGGGAGGGGGCGGCTGAGCACAGTCTCAGCTGGAGAGTGGACCGCAGATCGGGTCACTGGCACTGGCCTGATTCTGCGTCACAAGGTGGCTGTCCCTGTGCACACCAGTGTAAGTGGCCGGCTGCACACCACGGAGCCCAGAATGGGCCCTGAGGGACCACGTCCTAGGGGAGGCTGCTCTGTGAGGCGTCGTGTGCTGGGTCTTAGAAGTAGAAGGACATGCACACGGTCCCTTCTGCCAAATGGCTCTGGGCCAGGACCCGCTTGTTTTTATTCCTGTCACTTCTCAGAGTCCGCAGAGGCGGATCCTCAGAGAGGCCGTCTGATCCCTGGGCCCCCTGGCTACTGGGTCACCCTCAGCGCACACCCTGCACGCGTCAGAGTTCCGGGGCCGTTGTCCGTCTCCTCATGCAGGTCCCCTCCCCAGCCCCAAGGACAGCAGGGCCCCCCCTTCCCTCTCCCGTGCCTCCTCGGCAGTGCCCGGTACAGGGCGGCTAACCAACAAACGATGGGCGGATTTGTCAAGTGTTCAAGGAACGCTTGGTCCCTGGATTATGACACAATACGAGGCTCCTGCACGTGAGAAAATGCTGTCTCCGGGTGTGACAACGACTGCAATTGGAAGTCTGATCGGTCTCGGAGTTTTGAATAACATGGTCACTAACACGGCCAGGAGCACGTTCAGACGCGGTGCCGTCAGAGAAAGCTCGTCTCTCGGGCCGGAGACCTTCGCTCTCGCCAGACATCTTTATTCCCAGACCCACCCGGCGACGGGTTCAGATGCCGCCAAACCCAGCGTGGGCCGTTGTCGTCTTTCTCAGCGAAAACGCATGCAGTCGGGTCACCTTGATCACGCACTTTTCAAAATTCCGACGCAGCGTGAATTTTTCCCGTATAATTCCGCTTCTCAGAAAGTTGTAAGTATCCTGAGCTCAGCATTGAGAATGAACTTGAAAAAGAGTTGAATCCAACAGCGATAATTCTGGGTTGCTTCTGATTCGTTTTGACGACACCCTGACGGCCGGAGCTGCTTCAGGGGAGAGAGACACCCAGAGAGAGACCCCCAGGGAGAGACACCCAGGGAGAGACACCCAGGGAGAGACACCCAGGGAGAGACACCCAGAGCAGCAGTTTCTCACTTGGGACCGAAGGCCCTGAGTCGCTGGACTTAGCCGGGTTCTCGCCGACTCACTGAGAACTCAGCACTTCCTTCTACGACACAGACGAAGGGCTTCTGTTGTGGTTTTATTACAATGTCGGAGTCATCAGCGTCACATTCAATATCAATGAAACTCTTCCCAACTCGGGGGCCAGGGTCCTCCTCGCCTCTCTCCCCTCCTCTCCTCCCTGCCTCTCTCTTTTCCCTTTTCATTTTCGCTCTCATGGAAGCACCTGCAGCCCCTCCACGACCGTGCAGCTCATCATGCTACAGTCCCAAGTTCAAGCGACCGGGTTGCCATAGTGAGGGACGCGGGGAAATGCTCCCGCCACATCTAGGAAGTTGTCACTTTACTGTTTTCTGAGCCGACTCACCCACTAGCATGTGTGAGCTCCGCGCTGACGAGAATGCACTCTACATGTTCACTGGTTTTCAAAGCTTATTGGATGTGAAAATATCGTCTTAGAAACAGAAGTAAATCAGAAGTTTGACCTTGATCGAAGAATCACAATTAAAATCAGAAACTTTATGTTACCAAATATGGTAGGATAATATTTTTGAGAAGTTGTTTTTATTTTATTTTGCCCTGATGTTTAATCCTACCAACACACACACACACACACACACACAAACACACACACACACACACACGCACACGCACACAGGTATTGACCCCGCTTCATGCTCAAGCATCAAGTGGGCAAATCGCTGGGGTGAGAAGTGACCCCAATATAAAAAAAATAAAATAAAATAAAAAATAAAGTATGGCTGAACACAGGCTCGGGATTTGGGGAGCACATAGAGAGTGCGAGTGGGCCTCGTCCCCCCAGACTCCGGGGCGAATGAGGTCCCCGGGTGGGGGTGCCGGAGAGAACCGACGGTTCTGCGCGGTTAGCCCCGCTCGGCCCCTGTGCTGCGTCTTGGAGAGGATGTGCCTCTGCTTCCCGTGCTGGCCTCCGCCGCTGGTTTCCAGCTGGGCGAACGGCGTCGGCGTCCCCCAGGCAGAGCGGGGCGGGCTGGGGGGCTCCCGGGGCTGCTCTGGAGAGTGTCCGCACGGAAGAGGAAGCCGCCTTGCTAATGCCCCTCCATCCTCCTCCTGGCACCTGTCTGCAAGCCAGCAGCGTGGGGCCCACCCTCGCCTTCCAGGCCCGTGTGGAGCGGACCTTCCGCCTTCGGACCCATCCGCTCCCTCGGTACCTGCAAGCCCCACCTCCATCCTCAGACCCCAGCCGGTCATCGCAGCTCCTGCCCTCACCTGGGGCCTAGGACTTCTGGTCGCCTCACCTGGGCCTGAGGGAAGTGGCCTGAAGCCCGTGCTTTCGCTGGCTGGCCGGCTCGCCCCCAGCCCTGCAGCTGGGCCGCAAACATCCGTTCTGAGGTCACGGCCCAGCCCAGTGGGACCCTGTCATTGCAGCGAGGGACGCGAGAGCGACAGACGTGCTTCTCTCACTGGGGCTGTTTTCCAAATGCTCCTCACGCGCTGGCGCTCGCGGCCTCTGAGACCCACCCGCGTTGATATTCTGGGTTGTTATTATTCTACCCATTCATTTTTCTCACCCAACTCACCCACATCCCTGTTTGTCTTTGGTCCCAGACCTCTGTCCCCGAACGCTTGCTAGCCATGTCCACCTGTGGAGCCTTTCCCAGCCTAACTGAACTCACAGGCCCCTCTCCCGAAATCTTTTGTCTCCAGAGTCCCTATTTCTGATAAAACACACTATTTCTCTACACACCAATGCCCTGAACTCTGTGGGCACCCTTGACTCCCCTCTCCCCTCCCCCCGCAAACCCGTGCGCCCACCTCGAGGCGGCCGGGGCTGCCTTCAGTCTTCCTAAATCAGGTGTCTGCTCAGCACACGCCGCCCTGCACACACCCGGGCAATTAATCTTCTTAAATTACTTACAAGACATATGTGCTCATGGCATATGCAGCTCAGAGCCAATGTCGGCCACCTTTCGTTTTCGAATAAATCGAGGGTGCATCCTTCTCCTTGGTATCTAAAACCCGGGGCCACCTCTAGGAACCGTCCTCGGGGCCACCGGCACCTCCACTGCTCCGGCCCCTCCCCCCAGGTCCCAAGCAGGCCGAGCTGCCCCAGCCCGTGCACCGGCCCACGCCCGCCACTCTCAGAGTTTCCTCACGTAGTCCCCCGGCTTCCTGAGGTGTGGGGGGGTGACACTTCATCGCCGCCCCGCGACCGCATGAACAGGTGAGGGAAGACGATGCATTCCAGAATCCAGACAATGGATTCATTTACGCTTTCGTTTATCCAATTTACCTGCCGTCGGCCACACACCTCTCTACCTGTATCACCCCAGGTACTCCTTACGACAACCTTACGAAGTAGGCGTCGTTACCCCCAACTTACCGACGAGGACACCCGGGCCTAGGTGGACGGACTAGGAAACACAAGGTCATAGAGCCTGTACAAGCACTCGGAGGATGGCAAGGAAATGACTTGCTAGGAATGAATTTGTATAAAATCTGACGATGCCATTTGGAAGTCTCATTGAGAAGATATTGTTCTGGAAACAAACTTCGACTTTACCTTCCTAGATTTTCTGACTGGTTTGAGTAAGAGCGAGGGAAGCTCATCACAGTGAACTTCCGAGGGACGAGGGGACCACGCCTGATGCGGAGCTGGCACGTGGACAGGAGGCGGCGCGCACAGCCCCGCACCCGCATCCGCCGGCCGCCTCGGCGTGTCCTTCCCTGCAGCCGCCTCCTACGCCCATGGGAGTGTCCTGGATTCCCACACAGGACACAGGGGCTGAGCCTTCGTCCTCAGCGTCCTGATTCCTCCTAAAATGCTGAGCGCTCGGTACATGGCAGTCTCTTCCTCCCTTACCTCTGCGGTCTGCACACCTGCGTTTATACACCTGGCTCGCCGATGGTTCCTTTCGAATCCTGGTCCCCTCTAATGCTCCCTAGGTTCTCCGCATTTCTCGTCCTTCCTGTCACCCCAGGACAGCGCCCCCTCCCCCAAGCCCTGAGCCAGCACTTCTCTCTATGCTGGAGACAGTGAGTCACCACCATGTGAGCTCACCTTGTTCATCGAAGGTCCAGCACACACATCCGAATTCCTCCCGGGTGCTTACAAGCGATGACTCTGGGATGCCCGGGAACCTACCTACCCCTGGAGACTGGTCCACAGCCTATAATTAGGCGTCGAGTTAGTAAAATCACGCCCCCCCTCCCCTTTTCTCTCGAGAGACACATTGCAGATCCAAACCTCCAGCCAGAATGTTTCTTACAATTGCACGAATAACCTGCATTTCCCAACTCCGTACACCCCGCCCCCATCCGCCCCTGCTCAGTCCAGAGGCCCACACAGGCCTCGCAGGCTCCGGCCTTCCTGGCTCAGAGCCCTCTGCTCATGTCCCCCGAGAATGCCCGCAGTTCATTTGAATTGTGTTTGCTTGTTTGTCTCTGACTCTAGACCATCGCTGTCTTGAAAGCAGAAGCTTTATTTTAAGTATTTATGTATTCTGATTTCCTCCACATATCAGTGTCTGGAATCACATCGATGTTCAGTGAATGCTGTTTGGATATTTTTATTAGTTGCATTAATTACAATAAACACAATGGCCAATGCAGATAATGCAAATGCAAGTTTAAAAGAATTTTTCCTCGAGCCTTTTGATTAGTAAAAATCAACAGAAAAATTGGATGAATGAGGTGGAGATTAGAATGGCTTGACTATATGGAAGAGTAAAAATAGAAGGAACTTAGTAGGAAAGTGTTTTAAAGATTTTTCGATTGATGACAATAAAATAAATTTGAAAAACACAAATATTTTTAACTTCGAATTATTGGACAACAATCATTTCTCAAACAAACCTCATTGAAAATTGAACATTTGCAATAATTTACATTCTTAAAACTACAGTCGAGAAAAGGTGAAATAAAGCATTTATATGAGAAGTCCATTTGCGAGAGTGATAGTTTAAAAATTTTTGTGTTGTGGGTAGGACACTCGACATTTGTCTAAGACTCAAACTAACTAAATGAAAAACAAGGATGGTTTTCCAATTTCAAAGGGGCTGGCACGGCGAAAGAAAATCCTTCTGTGTTTGAAAATGAAAACATTGACAAGTGGCATTACTATTTGTGATGGTCAGAACGGAAGCTGAATTAACCTCGAAACAGATTCAGTGAGTCCAGAAGGGTCGAGTCGGGCCAGCCTATCGTGATCCTGCAGGTGAGTCCTTGTCAGAGCCTGACCTCACTGGCAGCCTAAGGTGATTGGGACGAGCAGAAGCAAAATTGAATCTATTGGTATATAAAAAAAAAAAAAAAAAACCAAACACGAGTGCGTTTCAGAAGATGCATTTACGATGGAACGGTCCTGTCTGGGCACACACATGAGTGATGCCGTTTTAAATATACTTATTGTCACCGGCACATGAGTATTAAATTTAAAAATAAATTAAGGATGCGTAAGAATGTAAAAACTATCTTTGTAAACAAAAGAACAAACACGAATATGGAAATTATCCAGGGTGAAAACGCATTCTTTACTCTGTATTTATACGGGGTTTTTGAGGGGCTGTGAGAAGGGCATCCCAGACAGCCCTGCCAGGCGTCGGGAGGCCCAGAGCCTTGGTGGGAGCGGAGTCCAGTGCCAGGGGAGCTCCCAGCGGTGCCTTCGGGGTCACTCCTGCAGGGAGCATTCGTCAACTAAATATTAAGCGCCAGACATTAAATTAGAAACCGTGGATGGAAAGATCATAAAATATATCTCTGCCCTTAAAGTTCTTGGTAAAAATGAATGAATGAATCGTCAATAAGTGATAACGCCTTTGGAATTATTACGCACAAGGCTCGAACTTAGGATACAGATTTGAAATTTCATCCCACTGACATTCCGTGAAGATCCCTAACACTGGCCCGGCGTTTAGCACCTGGCCAGTACTAAGCTCCCTTCACTTAATTCTCCTCCCCGCTTGTCCACAGTGACCCCTGTGCTGTAACGTAGGGACTGTGAAATTCAGGTTAGGCATAACAGGGCTAGCTCGAGGTCACAGGAGCAGAATGGTGTGACACGGGGAAATGAGGGCAGGGCGAGGGGAGCCATCAGAGCTCTCTTGGCCAACATCCATGCCTTCGGGGGAGATAATTTTTATCCCTGTTCCTCAGTGCTCAGACCTGTGTAACGGGTCATGAGAAACAGAGGTGAGGGCCGGGCCCAGACCTTCAGTTTGTTCCTGTTTCCCATAATCCTGAGCAGGTCTGATAATGCGATGACATCGAACAAATCCCAGGGGTGCAGCAGAATGTGCTGATAGTTGACAGACTAGAAGTCACCACCTCACAATCGTACATGACAGCGAAAAGACGCTGACCACTCCCCATCGCATTTACCTGCATCCTCCTTATAATCACCGCAGCCACTTCATCCGGTGGCTATGACAGATTTGAGAAAATATAATGCGGGAGCCGATTCCCAGTTACGGTAACTGTAAGACCTGTGACACGAGGTTTATTAAACATTTTAGCAACTAGCTCTATCGGGCACGGTTCTATAATGCTCTATATTTGAACACATTTTCTCTGAGAGCAAATCATGAAAGAATTCCTTATGTAGAGACACTTAGAAAAACATCAGCATGTGACATATCGCCGGACGTTATGGGACCAGGACAGAATAAGGACAAGTGGCCTAGTGGTCAGCAGAACCAATCCCCATGCCCACCTCTGATTTACACCACCTGCTAATTTATCCACTTCCTATGATTAACTAATCACATTCCCCGGTTGTTGAATTTGCACTTCGAGGTACCTCCTGGCGTTGAAATGGCGTAGGCCTCTCTGGTTTACATACTCACCGATATTCAAGGTTCACCTTTCAGAGTCTCTCAAATACATGAAATCGGGAAGGGAAGAGCCACATGACTGACTAATAATCTCTTGTAGGCTGACAGCTCATCGTCCTGAAAATGGAAAACGCATCATAGAACACAGGGAAACAACGTAAGTCAAAACTAGTGAAGCTCGATTTTAGAAGTCACTTCTCTATCGCACGAATACCGGTGGTCATTTATGCCACGTTTCCTGCGTGGCCACTTTACTCCCCGCTCAGGTGCTCCCCTAACCAGCCTGGACCCCAGCAGTGTTCCTTTAAGGCGGTGACGCCCAGGGGAACTTAGGTGGCGATGGAAATGGCCTATTTCTGTGATATCCAGCACGGCAGCCACTAGCCACCTGTGGCCATCGGGCAAACGAAGAACTAATTTTTTTCTTTAACTGGAATAACGTAAAATGTCCCATTTTGGCTGTTTTTCAGGGTGCAGCTCAGTGGCATTCGGTACACTCGTCGTTGTTATGTGGATTGCCTCTCTCCCTCTCTGGAAGGCTTTTCATCTTGTGACTCTGAAACTCTGTTGTCACCGAAAACGAACCTGGGAACGTCACACAAGTGAGATTGCACACGCGCGGCGTTCACTTGGCGCCGCGGCCTCGAGCTTCCTCCGTACTGCGGCGTGTGTCGGGATGTCCCTCCTTGACAAGGTGCGTACACACCGCCTCTTGCCCATTCGTTCATATGCCCAAGGACACGTGGGTTGCTTCCGGCTTTTGGCTTCTGTGAATAATTCTGCTGTGGACATGAATTCACAAAGATGTTTTTGGGTCCCGAGAAAAAGCATCTTAATTTTATTTAAATTCATGTTTCATGTAAATAACCACGTGTCTGGCGACCACTGTGAAAAACGCCGATCTCAAAGGGTCAGCCGGACCCCAGAGTTACTCATCTGTCAGCTCTCGTTTCGAACGTCACGGAGAGAAGAACAGCAAGGGCAGGGTGGTCTACTGTCTTCACTCCAGATCTGGCCTCTCGTGAGTTGGGTCGACTGCACTGAAATGCCGAGAAAGGATGAAAATGACGACGACCGTGGACGCGCGTCGCGTTGCCGCTGGTGTGGGGACCCGCGCGCGCGCGCTGGGAACGGCTGTTCCACCTGAGTCCCCGGAATTCTCGGGGGCCGTCTCTTTGCATCGATGGACAGTCTGCAACTGCTCCGCCATTAGGATCAATATCGCGGCCATTATGCTGGCAAAGAGGCAGCAAATCACATTTACGGGGATTGTCAGACTCATTATTATAAGCAGATGGCAGCTCATGCACTACGGGGCAGGCCCAAAAAGACTGACATTATTTCAAATTAAAATCTATAATGCTAATCCACATCTCCCAGTGCCTGCTCGGGCTGGGGACATCGATCTCCGGAGTGACTCGCTGCCGTGCTCGCTGCTCGGGCTGTCTTCACGTGAGCGGAGCTAAAAGCAGGGCTTTTAACTGAGAACGGTTAACATTTATTCCTACAGATTGATAAAAGCTAACATGCAATTTTCTTTACTAGTAGCCGCCTAATAGGGATTAATGGACATTTTTAGAGAGACATTCTAAGTTCAGAGCATTGAGAATGAACTACTCCAGCACAGGCGAGGCGGCCCCACGCCCTCGGCCAGCACGGCTTCGTCTTCATGGGCACTGTATGCACTTAAAGGTCTCGATGCGTTTAAGTCTTCAGCAAGTCTTCTTTGGCTTTGGGTAGAATGGGAGCCCCATGAAGCGGAAGCGTGAGCAGCAGAGATGGGGTTTCAAAACGGTTTTCACAAAGGATTCTGAAAGGTGTGCTTTCGAACTGAAAAAATAGATAGATGAAGAAAAGTTTGATAAAACGATCGCTTGCTGTCTGGTAACTCCTCTGTGAAAAGCAACATTTTATGCTTCCAAAGACTGTTTTTTAAACCATATGCTCCTACGCATTCTTTTTTCTTAGAAAGTGACGCGTAGACTCTATTCAGAAGGCGTTCGAGGAGGTGAAGGGTTAATGAATGATTTCTTTTGTTCCTGATTTGGATTTTCAGTTGTTTTCCCTGTGCGTTCTAAGATTCATGAAAAAACGTAAAGTTTGTATAGAAAGATCACAGTACATAGAATGTTCACATAGGGAAACTTTTTATTTTTTTTTCTCCTTTACTAGTTAAAGAGGTGACTTAATGGTCATAAAACACATTCATTTGAATTCATTCATAACCAAAAGCTGGAATATTTTCCCAGTAGACTGAAAACTGTATTTGAGACACAATGAGAACTTTTTTTGTACAGAAAAAGAGTCCTTAAAATGAAAATAGGAAACTGTGTAAGGCATACTTTATTAACTAGGATAATACGGAGGTCGTAGAATTATGGGCTTGAAGTGACATCTGCGCTGAAAAGAGTGGATTATTATTATTATTTCTTGTATTTTCTCTACCAAGACAAGTCGGAATCACTGATTGAATCCATTGGGAGAATTTGTTCAACGATGCTCGTAAGATAAGCTTGCTTGTCTATATTCCTATTAAAAGGGTTATTTATACACCCCATCCAATAAAACCAAGTGAGGTAATGTCTTGTTTACCCCGGGATTCAGGTGCTGGCAAGCCGGGTGCCCAGCTTGGCTTCCGGCCTCGCCGGGGTAGTGCCGGCCGCGGAGCTGCGGGGAGACCAGCCCGAAGCAGGTGTGTGCGTGGGACGCCATGAGAGGAGCCGGCGGTGGCGTTTCAGAAGAGGAAGGACCGTCAGGGTCAGTGGCGTCACCTACAGCTGGGGAACTGGGCCGGGGTTGTTACACGTGAGGTCGGGCGGCATGAAGCGCTTTGGGTCCCACGGAATGGCTCCGTGCGGCGGCCCGAAGCCTCGGGGACAAGTCTGCACAAGTCTTCTTGGTGCTGGGGGTGGAAGACGGCCTGGCTGCGGCCTTGGGAGAAGTGCCGGGGGGACTCCAAGGTGGCCCCGGCTCCCTCCCCTCGACGGATGTTCTCTGTGTATATAATCTCCTCCTGAGGGCGGCAGAACTGTGGATGTGGCGCCATAGCGTGTTATACGGGAACCTGGGACCTTAGACCGAGCGGCTTAAATGGCAGTCACTTATCGTCTCCTTGGATATGGAGGCCCGAAGTCCTAGATCCAGGTGGCGGCAGGCTTGGCTCCTTCCGAGGCTGTGAGGAGAATGTGTCCCTGGCCTCGGCCCCGGCTTCGAGGTCGAAGGGTCATCATCGGCATACCCGGGCTTCTAGAAACATCTCTGCCTTCGTGCTCACGTGGCCTTCTTTCCGAGAGCGTGTCCGCGTGTTTGAACGCCCCCTTTCTATAAGGACACAAGTCACACAGGTGTGAGGCCCACCCTCACGACCTCATCCTAACTCGATCGCCTCTGCAAAGACCTGAGTTCCGATGGAGGTGCCATCTCCACAGGTGCCGGGGACGGATGGGAACTCGTCTTCATGGGGAACACAATTCAGCCCTGAGCACCCGGGCCGAGGTCTCATGTGGCAAAGGAGAAGAGGCTGGGCAGATGACTGAAGGTCTCGTGAGTCGAGGCTGGGTATTCGGAATCGCCCAGGTGAGCCCTTTCAGAGAAGATCGGGGGCCCTGGGGCTGCACGCGCAGACGTGTCCTCCTCTCGCTGGGGCCGCGGTGGGGGCAGCGTCCGGGTGCCAAGGGGCTCGCGGCCACGGATTGGGCTCTGCCTCGTCCCAGCCGACACCTGCACTGCAGCCAGTGCCACCCTGAGCGGAGGGTCCAGACTCCTCACCCGACACCGAGATCACGCACGTGTGTCATTTTAGCCCACCGATCCTGGGGCGGTCTGTGACATGATGGGGACAGTGCACACTGAGCCTGCCCTCCGCCTGCGTCACTGCGGCGTGCTCAGGGGTGAGCTTGGCATAACGGAACCAACCTCCAAGGGCTGTTTTCAAAATTAAATACAAAATAACTAAACATAAGTTCCAGCCCAACACACCAGCCCACACTCTCTCTTTATTTCAGCAAAGAGCAAGTTGGAACGACTCAAAATTCTCCAAGAAAGGCAAACTCGGTGAAGCAGGAGGTGGAACATATGTGAGGGACATAGCAGAGGGAAGCCGTCAGGGCTTAATGGAAGAAAAGCTTGCCTCGAGAAACATTTCCGTTTATTGGAGAATGTATATGTGGCAAACCGCCATTTCAATAATGCCAACAGCGAAATGAGTTATTTCACTACTAACTTTTAGCTACAGAGTGCTACTTACTCTAGTTGACAGATCAAATTTTTAGAGCAATTTTTTTCAAAAGTCAAAAGAAATCGATAAACTTGCCGCTGTTATTTCCAGCATCGGTTCTCCGCCACAGCGCGCATCCCGTTTGTCGTGGTCCAAGTGTCCGTTCTCTCGTTCGACGGCATTTATTGACTGTTGAGTGTGGGCTCAGTTTTCTGGGAATTAGGAACAAAGCTTAAATGTTCCCGTCGCCTGGAGCTTACTCTGAGCAGGGACGCTGTTCGTACCCTGCGAGTGACCTTAGCCTCGACGCACCCTCAGGACCTAATGCGAGTCCTCACCGAGTTGAGGGACGCTCCTTAGCTTTTGTGACAGAGATATTTAAAAACAGAGATGAGACTTTGCTCACTTTTCTTCTTGACGGTACGGATCAGACTCCTTATTTTACCACTGAGCTTCCTGTGTTTGTCCCGTGGCGCAGACTCTGAGGAGGGTGTCTGCACTCGGGGACAGCCCTGCGTCTGGAGTAAGAGCTGGGAGCCAGTGCGGGGCAGGCCACCTGCCAGGCGCATCGTGTGTCATTGCACCCACTTCTCAGGGTTGTTCTGTGAAAAGGCTCCGTGCTCTAAGGCTTTGTGAGCTCAAAACCTGTCATTCGACCCCTGCTTGACCGTCAAGTCCTGTGCATCGTGTGTATTAACGAGCGTCTTTAAAATAAAATCCTTTCTCTTAGAGAACAGAAAAAAAATCCAATAATGTTGATATCTTTAGGCACTAGAGACACATAACCCAGGGCTCAGAGTCGCAGACAAACTGCTGTGCGTCCGCTGGCAGCTCCCCAGCAACCTTCACTGTGCCTACCTGCCCTGCAAGGTGAAAGCTTCTTCTCTCTTTGTACACACCTTTACCTGTCACCTGTATTATCTCCGACTTTAAGACCCCCTCCCCCCTGCTCACTCTCAAGACAGGTGCGGTGCTGTTCTCACGCTTTCCCTTGCGTTTGAGCCGCTGGGACCTTGCAGTCCAGTCGTCTGGAGCCGAGGCCCTGGAGAAGTACAGAACATGGGAGGGCACATGGGGACGCACAAGCTCCCCGGAAGCAGAAAGGGGCCCCAGGTGAAACCGGGCAAGAATTCGGGGCTCGCAGGGCCTCAGATGTATCCTCAGGTGTATGCTGTTCTGTCTCTCCTGAAACGCGCATCTGACCTGGTCCACCGCAACCCAGCTACTGCCGGAAGGAGACTGTGTTCCCTCTGCCTCTGAATGTTCCCTTTCCGATCCATGGTGACCCTGCCCGTGAAGCCTCGGTCTCCACTCGGCCTCCACTCGCCCACCGAATCGCTGTTGCTTGGGTCGCCGATGACCTTCACGCCGGGAAGTGCCACGGTCAGTGTGCCCTCCGTCCCCTTGTTCTCTGGCCCGAGCGGCGTGCACTGCGAGGCTCAGCCCCTTCTCGCTGTTAACTCACGGGGTCACGGACACCAGCTCTCCCAGGGTGCGTCCGCAGCGGCTGCTCCTTCTCGGGGAAGGAACGACTCGCGTTTTGGTGCGTCCGCCTCATTTTCGCGACCTCTTAAAGTCGGTGCGCCGTGGGGCCCAGCCCTCGGATCCCTCCTCGTTCAGGAATGTCCCCAGGAACGTCGGTGGCCATGCCTCCCACTTCCCTCAGGGCACCAGGGGTGCCCAGTTTCCATTTCCAGCCCTGCCTGTCATCGTCGGAGGCCTTCTCTTCACGGAGCATCTCTGCGGGCCAAGCCCTTTGATCCGAGGGCCCCTCCTGAGCTAAGCAATGTCATTACCGCCTTATCTGGCAGCTCAGGAAACCGAGGCGCGGAGGGAAAGCAAGCCGAAACTGGAGTCGAATCCAGTTTGTGGGGTCTGTGCTCTTACCCGCTGTGCTAGGCGACACTCGACGGCCAGGAAAGCACTTAGGCGCGAGAAAGACCCGCACTTCCCAGGCGCCCATCACTGACGCTCCTCGTTGGACACCAGCCACTGTCGGCTTTGCGAATCGACGGGTCATTCTCACGCGCTTTGCACATGCCAGGCGCGGGCGCGCCTCGTGGGCACATGTCCTTACGCGACCTGCCACCCGGTCGATCCGGTAGCAGGACAGAAGCTGTCGGGGTGGCCGGTCCCTTCTGGGTGGAATCTGAGCCAGCTCGGCGCCCTTCCCGATGTGCTCCCTCCAGCCGGACGTGGCCAAGGCGCCCTGTTTTCCCAGCGACGCCTCGAG
>NW_011889039.1:271875-284598 GCF_000151845.1 Pteropus vampyrus | reverse complement strand
GAGCATCTCTGCGGGCCAAGCCCTTTGATCCGAGGGCCCCTCCTGAGCTAAGCAATGTCATTACCGCCTTATCTGGCAGCTCAGGAAACCGAGGCACGGAGGGAAAGCAAGCCGAAACTGGAGTCGAATCCAGTTTGTGGGGTCTATACTCTTACCCGCTGTGCTAGGCGACACTCGATGGCCAGGAAAGCACTTAGGCGCGAGAAAGACCCGCACTTCCCAGGCGCCCATCACTGACGCTCCTCATTGGACACCAGCCACTGTCGGCTTTGCGAATCGACGGGTCATTCTCACGCGCTTTGCACATGCCAGGCATGGGCGCGCCTCGTGGGCTGCAGAATGCTCTCGGCACACGTCCTTACGTGACCTGCCACCCGCTCGATCCGGTAGCAGGACAGAAGCTGTCGGGGTGGCCGGTCCCTTCTGGGTGGAATCCGAGCCAGCTCGGCGCCCTTCCCGATGTGCTCCCTCCAGCCGGACGTGGCCAAGGCGCCCTGTTTTCCCAGCGACGCCTCGAGTTTCTCGTCACTCGTCCGGGGCCACCCTCTGTCTTGTTCACAGCTCGTTTCGCACACTTCGCCCGGCCCCCGGTCCCTTTGGACAGCGGCATTCAGGGTTCCCGAGCTTACTGTCACCGGGGACACTGCCCTCGCCAACTTCTCACACGGCCGGGTGTCACCCTGTCCCAGCAGGGCACACAGAAAGCAAACAGGAGATCCAGGTGAGAACCCGCACACTCTGATGCTGGGTGGCAGTTTGTCCTGGGGCCCCGTGCCCGGGGCCCGCAGCCCTGCTGCTGGCAGATGCTGGTCTGCAGCGTGAGCCCTAGCTTTGTGCCTTTTGACTTAGGTAGCTGAATTCTTATTCGATTTTTATTTTTAGAGCCAGAGCAGACACAATCAATTTAATTTCAATGCTCTGATCATAAACCTCCATGTTAATACTGCCCCTTTAAATCAAGTGTTTATGGGTCCTGTAAGCACCACCTGGAAATTTTACCTTCAGGTCCTGAAGTCGTTTGGCTACAAATTGCTTAATATTCTCTTGCACCTACTTGCGTGGTCTGGATTTGATTATTTCTAATTATCATAAACGCCCCTCCGCGCTCCAGACGCGCACTGCTAGTCAGTCCACCAGCCGAGCGGTTCACGTTCAAGTTCACAGACGCAGAGCTGTGGGCCACGCGCGATTCCTGGCCCCTGGGCGACACCTTTAACCTTTAACCGCCTGCGCCCGGTGCCCCGCGTCCCGCGCGGAGGAGGAGGCGCGCCGCGCTCCAGCCCCCCGCTCCGGGGACGCTCCGGGGCTCCACCCGCGTCGCAGGCCTGGGGACGAAACTGACCTCGCGCAGCCCAAGCGGGACCTGGGGCTTTCTTTGCGATTTCGGAGGGCGGCTCCCTGTGACCATCATGGTCGTCCTGCCGTTGGGGGACATCCCGGGAGACCAGACCGCTGGAGCCTCAGGACCCAGGGGTGGCGGGGGCCGGTCCCCAGGTGGGCTCCCGTTGCCGAGCAACCCTCCCGTGGCGAGCATCCGTCCCGCGGCCGCGCATCCTTGCTCTGCTTTGTGTCTGGAGCACACGTTCTACAAAGCAGATCTGTTCGAGTTCCTCATCTGCTCAGAACTGACCTTGCGCGGTGTCCAAACACCTTCAAAACGAAACGCGACCTCGCCCCTAGTGCCCGTCAGCCTCGGCTGCCTCTCAGACACGTGAAAGTTTTTAAAATACTCTGACGCCTTGGTCACATCCGAGATCAGTTCAGCTAGGCTGTGTGGGAGCGAGAGCGGGACTGTGCACCGCCCCTGGGTTCTGGGGCGCAGCCAAGGTTCGGAAGTGTGACCCTGCGTCCCTCAGCCCGACGGACGGGCGGGAGGGAGGAGCTAACCGGGAAAAGAGCATCTTCCGGTCAGCACACCTGCCTTCCACGTTCCCTCCCACCTCTGTCCTTTGGCACCAGACGTCCATCGATTTGTCTACTTATTTATCTATTTATTGACATTTTAACAAGTTTCAGATGCATAAGATTGTGTTATGCATAACTTGCATTCATGGCGCACTCATTGGTCCATACTGGTTTTTTTCTTTATTAAACTATTTGTTTTTAATAACATAGCCAGTTCTCGTGAGCCCACCCTCAGAAAGCAACTGTGACCCCGATAACAACTGGCACGTAAACGTCACACCGTCCTTTTTCTCTGCCTCTCACGGAGATCACCTTCTCGCGGTCGTTACTTTTTGGCTTTCCTTTACTTAAAATTTTATGACAGTCATATGTAGTCTTAAAATTATTAGATTTTTTAAAAATTTTTAATGTGTTAAAATTCTTTTAACTTACAGAAAATATTTCACTGAATAAGTCTGTATTACTGTATTTGCCAGGCACCAGAGAGACAGAGAAAAAGAGAGACAGATCGAGAGAGAAACGAAAGAAAGAGACAGAGAAAGAGAGAGAAGGAGAGAGACGGACAAATACAGAGGGACTGTGGAGGCTGGTCAGCCTGGGACCTGTCGGGCGAGGGGGCAGACAGAGGCTTCTGCTGGACGCTGACGACTCAGTCTTGAGTCTGAATCCAGGCTGGAAACGGGCAGGAGTTCGATGTGACAGATTTGAGGAGAAACTCGTCTTCACTCTCAAGGTTTTCATCTGGTCGGTCGGAAGCCCACCCACATGATGGAGGCTAATCTCCTTTACCTAAAATCTAGTGATTTGCATGTCCATCACGTCCGAAAAGTATCTTCACAGCGGCACCTAGACTAGCATTTGACCAAACAACTGGGCACCATAGTCTAGCCAAGCTGGCACATAACATGAGCCATCGAAGAACATGTTGGACGTCACATTCGCCCACCTGCAATGCGTCTCTGTGTTACTTGGTTTCGACGCCTGTCAAGTGTTGACCTGACGGCGCCGGGACGTACTGCTGACCGTCCAGCGGCGGCCATTCGGCGGCCTCCAGGTTCCCACTCAGTGGTCAGTGTTGTTACATCTGTGTTGCTATGCCCGTCATTGGACTTGCCCCGGGGAGTGACGGCTGGTCGCAAGGTGTCTGAGGGGTCAGCCTGAGGGAATCGTGACGCTCTTTCTCCAAGGCTTTGCCACAATTGTTGGTCACATGTCAGAGAGTCTCTTGATCTAGAACTTCTGGGAGACTCCCTCTAGACGCGCTGGAGACGCCTTAATTTTCAGTAATAAAATGGATTTAAAAGTTATTTCGTCAAAATCTTGGCTCAACTTTTCCTGTCAATAATGTTAAACTTCCTTTTGCATGTTCATCGCCCACTGGCTTTCTTTCCTCTTCTGTAAGATGCTTATTCATATATTTCGCCCATTTTAATTGGATTTTTTGTGCTCTTCTCAGTTCGTAGGACTTCTTTATATTCTTAATTCGAAACTTTCAGTCATTGTGTTTATTGCAAGTATCTTCTTAAAGTTGGCAACTTTTTTCGCCTTGTTGAATTGTTTTATTTCACACGTTATGTTTTTATAGATAAAAGTTATTAATTTAATATGCTCAAAATTTACTTATGTTTTTACAGTTAATGCTTTTTGCCCGTTAAAAAATATTTTCCAAGATAAAGTTTTCAATGATCTCGACCCATATTTTTTAATCAAGACTTTTAAAATTTCTTTTTTAAAATTTAAGTTCTTAATCTTAATGATGTAGGAACACAAATATAATTTTTCTTTATAAAAAATTAATTTTTTCATCTCCATCTATTGAATGATCCTCTTTTTCCCACCTACCTGCCAAAACCTCTGTCATAAACTGAATTTTCATGCATGTACATTTCTGTTTCTGGGCTTTTTTTGCGTAGTTCTGATAAACTTGTGTCTGTGCGCTTAACGGATTAGTAGAGAATATTCAATTCTGCCGTTGAGACAAAAAATATTAATATAACAATAGGAAAAACTCATAAGGTCTGTTAAGTATAGATGGTGAGTAAGTTAGTAGTCTGTGTGATAGACCCTTTTTTAACTGGAATATAAACAGAATATGTGTGTGTGAAACATATATTAAGATGGGAGTATTATGACAGAAATAAAGGGATAAGAGAACCCAGTTAACAGTAAGTAACCATAATGCATGGACGTGTCACCTCTAGATTGACAATTATGTTTCACATGTGTGGTGACATCTCTTCTAACACTGTTTCTTCTGCCCAGAGAAAACGATCACTACTCGGCACTGAGGAGTGAGTTACACAGCTGAACATCCACGTGCAAAAAAACCGAATGTAGATGCAGACCTCACACCTAGACAAAAATGAATTCAAAAGAGATAATGAACCTAAAGATAAAATGTGAAACTATAAAACTCCTAGGAGATCGCATAAGAGAAAACCTAGATCACCTTGGGTATGGCTTTAGTTTTGCTGATTTTCTCTATTGATTTTCAATCTCATCGCTGATGTTTTACTTACAACATGGAAGATGGAATCCATGAAAGAAAATATTGATAAGCTGGACTTCGCTAAAATGTAAAACGTCCATTCTTCAAAAGACAAGGTCAAGATAATGAGAAGAATGGCCACAGCTTGGAAGGAAATATTTTGCCAAAGATGCATTGGATAAAAAACTATTAGACAAATTATACGAAGAACTCTTAAAATTCAACATTAAGAAAACAAACAACCCGATTAAAATATGGGCCAAAGACCTTAACATGTGCCTCATCAAAAAGATCCACAGATGAAAAATAAACATGTGAAAATTGTCTCGTGGCACATGTCACCAAGGAAATGCAAACTAAAACAAAAATGAGATTTCAGTACTACACTGCCAAAATCTGGAAATGAAATTATCAAATGATGAAGAAGCTGTAGAGAAACGGGAACTCTCATTCACTGCTGATGGAAACGAAACATGGTATAGCGACTTTGAGAGACAATTTGGTGATTTCTTACAAAACAAAATATACCCTTATTATACAATCCAACGATCACATTCCTTGTTATTTACCCAAAGAAGTTGAAAACTTATGTTCACCCAAAAACATACACATGGTTATTTATAGCGTCTTTATTTGTAATTGCCAAAACTCAGAGCAACCAAGATGTTCTTCGGAAGGTAAATGAATCTACAAAGGCGGGACATTCAGAAATCGGGATATTATTCAATGCTAAAAAGAAATGAGCTATCAAGTCATGAAAAAAAAAAAAACATGAAAGGAACTTGAATACATATTACTAAGTGAAAAATAAGTCAACATGTAAAAGCTACATACTGTATGATTCCGAATCCATGACATCTTAGAAGAGGCTAAACTATACAGACAATAAAAACATCAGCTTCAAGTTTCTTACCATTAAGTGTGATGTTAACTATAGATTTCTTTGTAGGCGTTCTTTATCAAGTTGAGGAAGTTCCCCTGTATTCCTAGTTTACTGAGAGTTTTTAATCATAAATGGATATCATGATAGATTACATTGATTTTCGAATGTTGAACCAACCTCTCGCATACCTGGGATAAATCCCACTTGGTCATGGCATGTAACTATTTTTATACATTATGGATTTAATTCGCTAATATTTTGTTAAAAATCTTTGCATGCAGGTTCATGAGAGATATTCTTCTGTAGTTTTTTTGCTTGTAATGTGTCTGTCTGGCTTTAGTATAAGACTGATGCTAATCCTGTCGAATGAGTTAGGGAATATTTTATCTGCCCCTATCATCTGAAGATGATATAATTTCCTCCTAAAATGTTTGGTAAAATTCACCAGTGAACCTATATGGGCCTGATGCTTTTTGTTTTGTAACATTATTTATTACTGATTTAGTTTTTTTAATAGATATATGCCTGTTTAGACTGTCTCTTTCTTCTTATGTGAGTTTTGACAAATTGTGTCCTTCAAGAAATTGGCCCATTTTATCTGGGTTATTAAATTTGTGGCCTGGAGTTATTCATAACATTCCTTATTTTTTTTTTAAATGTCCACAGGAACTGTAGTGATATCGTTTCTTATATTAATACTTTGTGTCCAATCTTTTTTATTTTTAATCTATCTAGAGGTTTATTGATATTATTGGTCTTTTCAAAGAACCAGGTTTAGTTTTATTGATTTTCTCTATTGACTTTCAATTTTATTTATTTGTGATCTAATTCTTATTATTTGCATCCTGCTTCTTTAAATTTATTTTTTTTCCCTCTAGTTTCCTAAGTAGAAAACTTAGATGATCAATTTTCGGTTTTTCTTCTTTTTCTAGAATATGCATTCAATGCTATGACTTTCCCTCTAGACACTGCTTTTGCTGGATTCCACAAATTTTGGTAAGTTATATTTTCATTTCCATTTAGCTTAAAATATTTTAAAATTTCTCTTGAGATTTCTTCTTTGACCCATGTGTTATTTAGAAATGTGCTGTTGACTCTATATATATCTTAGAATTTTCTAGTTATCATTTGTTTATTGATTTCTAGTTTAAACATTGCGATCCGAGAGCAGACATTGTATGATTTCTATTCTTATAAATTTATTAACGTGTGTTTATTGCCCAGAATGTGGACTGTCTTGGCGAGTATTCCATGTGAGCTTGAAAAGAATGTATATTCTGTTGTTGTTGAATAAAAAAGTCTATAGATGTCAATTATATCCAGTTGACTGATGGTGTTTTTTAGTTCAACTATGTCATTACTGATTTTATGCCTGTTAGGGAAAAATTTGAACCACTATTAAAATATATATAAAGTTACATTACTTTTTAAGAATGCTATTTTTGTCAGTTTATAATTTTTGAAGCTTATCATTATTATAATTTATATGTTGTTGAAGTTTATCAATTTTCTATCAATCTATCCATTAATCTAAATCTTCAAATTTATGTCTTTCTCAAAATAAATCTTTTATGTTCTCTTTTTCACTCTAATTCATTGTCGCCAGTAAATTCTGAATTTTATTTATAACCTAATCTTTAAGACATACCATAGTATAATAACTACATAACTGAATTTGCGTTATTACATTCGACAGTGCACAAAAGCCTGTCGATATAATTTTACAACATCTGTATCATAATATTTTTTGATGTCATATTTGCAAATTAGAACTTAAGGGAAATTTTGATTAAAGCATTGAATTTAAGCTAAAATAAATATTCCATGGAAGAAGCAGCCCAGCGGATATTTCTATTGTAACAGTGCCTATTTCTTTTTTTGTATCTGGATAAGTAAACAGAAACCTTGTCAATCACAGTATTAAATGATTTTATTCACTACAAACCTCAAACGGACTTTTGGGTTGATCCCACATTACCTCACAAACAGTTCACGATTGTTTTACTGCTTTCATGATGGAGCTGTCAAAAGATACATTTCACACCAAATTATGCTGCCTGGTGCCCTTCGTAAATTCAGACTTTATTGAATTCGGTTTCACGTAAAGAGCTATAATCATTTCTCCACTGGGATTTTGTAAAGATTGTGAGACAGTGTAGATAGGCGAATTTAATACACGTTACATGCCATTGCAGCGTAATACCTGTTTCTTTTATTACAGAGTTATTTTAGCCATTTATATTCCATATATTTATAAATCTAGAGACTTCGAGTGTGTTCATTATGGTGACTTATGCTCCTAAGTAATATATGAGCAACCTGACTCTTAACAACATTATCCAATATTTAGATAGTTTTTAACAAACTTGTCAAAGGCGGTTTCTTAGTTAGAGATTCTGTTGAGAGTATTAGCTGTATGTTCATAGACAGCCAAGACATTTTGGCTTTAAAAATAAACAGGTGCTTGCTACACCTTAAATTCTCCTTTAAAGAAAATGTTATTTTGGCAATAGTATTGTGAAATGATCTCTTTACAGTGAATCGACTGTAGAGGTTTCGAATATCTCTGGATTTTCTTTGTCTAATTACATGGAAGGAGCTCGTCTATCCTTAATCATAAAAAATGTCAGCGGCGCTATGCTCGTTACATCCGATGAAGAGATTTCTTTCCGAAATCTGTTTTTACTCTCCCTTTCACATGCATTTGCCAATCAGCATACGTCTGAACCCTCTCTGATGAGAAGGCAGCAACCAGCGGCACGCAGGGAAGGCGCCATGGCCTGTCCCCGGGTGGGGCGTTGGACCCCGATTTTCAGTGTTGGCTGATTTCTCTGGTGCACACGCTGCCTTCGCAATCGGGTTCCCGCCGCCCGCGCGCCAACGCTGAGAAAGAGTCGGGCAGAGATGCGCGCATTAAGTCTCTGGATCTGGCTTGTGCCAGATTGAGATTTTTCTTGGGAAAAAATAAAAGAAAGAAAGAAAGCACAGCAACCCCCGATCTTAGTTCGTTGCCCATGGTCTTGCGTGAGAAGGATAGATAACTCTAGGAGTTTTTTCCCGTCTTGTGGAATCTTTCGTTGCACAGAATTCTGCGGCGACTCCTTCCCGCCAGCGCTCGCTCAGCCGCACCTCAGGCTACTGCCAAACACGCCGAGCCCCCCGCAGCGCACCCCCGCTGCGCTTCAAGATGCGTGCGCGTGGGTTTCCTCCCCTAAGAATGGTGCCGAAAACTCCCCTTGACATCATCGGCCTGCAGGGGGAAGTCCTCCGGAAACCACGTTTCGTGGACTTAGTCCCAGGAGCCCCTGCACCAGCCTCCTTCAGGGGACAGGTCAGGGTCCGGTGCAGCCTCCCAGGGCAACTCGCCCTCAGGCGTTGGCCCGCGGCCCACTGTCGGGAGAAAGAGTGTGTAATCCTGTGTTTTGTGTTTGGAGAGTTTAGCGATTAAGTTTGATTGGGAGCTCCATGGCTCCGTGGGGGTCGTGAGACACGCACCGTGGGGGTCGTGACACGGGTCATGGGAGTAGTGAGATACACACCGTGGGGGTTGTGGCACACGCGCCGTGGGGGTCATGACACATGCGTCATGGGGGTCATGACACACGCACCGTGGGGGTCATGGCACACGCACCATGGGGGGCATGGCACACGCAGCCTCGTGTCCTTCGGGTTCTGGGCGGAGGCTCCCGCAAGCATGGCGATGAGGGCGTTCAGCGTGACCTCTGCGACACGTTCCGCCCACCAGGATTTCCCATTTATTTTGCATCTTCTTTGTCTTGTGCACAGGACCGAGGTTAAGAACAGGCTCCTTTGCTAAGCTCGACATCAAAGGTCCAAGGCGTGAGCGGTGGCGGCGTCGACTCCTCCGATGTCCGAGCAGGCCCAGCGCTCCGTCCCCAGGTCGCCGGTGGGAGGGCCCCGCGCCGGTGTGCTCGTGCCGTCTGCCATTTCTCCCTGCTGCCTCTGCCATCGCACGACGAGCTGCGGAGCGTGCGCTGCGTCAGGCCGCAGCGAGCGACAGGGACAGTGCTGGACTTCTGCTCCCGCTTCAGGCGCGGAAAGCAGGGGAGAGAGCTGCTCCCGCTTAATGGGGACACGGCAGCGGAGCGGCGAAGCCAGCGCTTTAATCGAAGCCGGAGGGACCTGATGCAGCGAGCCAGCCGAGGAACCGACAGCTCAACGAAGAACAAACTGCTCCGAGGAGGGCGAGAGACGAGCGGCTGCCCCGGGTGGAGCAGGGGAGGAAGAGGCGGCCCGACTCCAAATGGAGATCAGGAAATAGAAACGATCATAAAAGAAAAATCCCTAAGCCCCGGACCGGCTACTGCTGATGGTTTGGAGCGGCCTGCAGGAGGCGGGGCAGAAACACGCATCACCCCGCTCGCCTGCGAGCGTCTCCCACGGGTCCTCACTGCGGGCTCGGGAGAGTCCGGGAGGTTGGAGGGCTGGGAGGAGGGCACAGGCACGCAGGTCGCTGGACCCTGGGGACTGTCCCCCCAGACCGGCGAGCTGAGTGTCTCTCACGTCGGGCCAGTGACTGACGTCACACCCTGCGCCCCAAAACGATCAACATTCCAAAGGACTGAGAGTCCGGAAATGGTCTTTCTTTGTATCTACATTCAAGCAAGGGTGGCGCCAGCTCCGATTTGTGCCTGTCACCTCTGCGTCGACGGTAAGCACTGGGTCTGGGCCACCTCTGCGGCGGGTCGGTTCACTCCTCAAGGACGCCTTGCTAAGCCGAGGAGCTGCTCAGCCGCCCACTTCGCTCGGGATGGGACTGACGCCTGAGCAGTCCTCAGCTGGGGCTCTGTGCCCGTCGCCTGTCCTTGACCCCATTGACGAGGGAAGTGTTCTCGCCCTGGAGAAGCGGGAATGGATGGACACAGAACACCCAACACTGGGCAGATGAGGCCGATGGCCGTTTACAGGTGGCATGCACCCCCAGCCCAGGGAAGGACCCCACACACCACGCAGGTGACAGGAAGGTTGCACCTGGGACCGGAGTGAAGTGGTGGCCGCTGTGGGCGGCGGGCAGCAGTAACGGCGTGGTGACACGCCGCTGGCTCCCGTGACTGGCTTGTCTGAAAAACTCCTCGTGTTGGCAGAGATCTGAAACCCGCTACTCAAGGATGCTCAGGACACGCTCCTGGCCGTCGCCGCCTTGGCCGCGTGGTCCCCTGGCCGGGAGCCCTGGACCGAGGCGAGGAAGGGAGGACTCTGGTCAGGAACTGTGCTGTCGGTTTCGGCACGGATCGCGACAGGCACGAGGCTGGCCTCCCCTGCTGGGCCTCTCATCACAGGCTCCCAAGGTTTCCGGAGTAACAACCCCCCGCCCGGGATGCTGAGTCAGGACCGGCTCCAGCACTGGCCGTCTTGCTGGCTCGATGTCCCCTTTCAGTAACACCCTCTGGCAGTTACGGCTTATGCTTTGGGGAATGTGCCTTCTAAAATCTGAAATCCCCCAAATTTGATGTTGTCCTCGTCCTCAAGTCACGGGCCCGCGCCCGCTATTCTCAGTGATTTGGGGAGGGCCCTCACTCACTCTGCCGAGGCCACCGCCATCATCAACTCAGGCAACTCGAAAAGTCCTCTGATAATGTCGAGGGGTCCACGCCTCCCCTCAGATATGGCCAAGTTCAAAGCTCGAATAAGGATAATCTGGCATTCCCCTCAGAGGGAAGAGACGTAACAAAACTTTAAGCTCAGTAGCTCTTCCATCCCACGTGATTCCCACTTTCCAGTGAAGAAACAGGGCGTAAAGTAGGGGGACTTAGAGTCGTCCTGCTGTTAAACGTTCGTCCCTCGAAGCTTCGATCGCGCTCCACCATTACCCAGGCCGGTCAGAATCCATAACTTACAAACGTGTAACTCGCACAATACCGCGGTTCTGTGCCGTGTCGGCTGCTCAGCACTGTGTGACAGCCCACGAAAAGCCTTGGCTGAAAACGACCACTGTGTTTTGCTCAGGAGTTTCTGGGTTAGCGATTGGGGATGTGATGTGCTGAAGAGTTTGTCTGCCGCTGTCACTTTGGGTGACATCTGGTGGCTCACTGGAAACTAGAAGGTCCACGGTGGCCCTCCTCACGTGTCGGGGGTTGGTGCTGGAGGTCAATGGGTCCCGTGTCTCCAGGAGAGCCTGGGCCTTCTTTCCATGATTTATTTTTCTCAGGAGTCAGAAGCAGCAAAGACTTTGCCCCCTACACTTGGCCCTCACATCACGTCACTCTCAGGCAGATGTCCAGGCCGATCGAAGGGGTGACATGGCAGACGCTCCTCCTTTACGGGACTTACTGAAAATATGGTGATACTTACGTGACTACACTTAACATCTGTGAAAAGACGTTTGACAACAGGAAGGTGAAGCCTCACCCCGTCCGAAAGGTAACAGTGAATGCTGCTCGGTATTTCGTTGGGTAGCCGCAATCCATGAGCTCATTTCAAATGCAACAGATTTTTCAAAATTAAATGTTGATCTCTTCAAATATTTAACATAACATCTTAATGAATAAAAGATTACAGCCCTTCTTCCACAAAGGGACCTATCACGGTTTCCTAGCTGCTTCTGCTTTTATTTTCATATTGCCCATCTGGCAAGTGTCTGTCTGAGGCTTTAGAAGCCAGAACAAAGTCAGATGTAAGTTGACGGAAGCCCAGAGCCACACGAAACCGCAGGGCCAGGCGTTCGTTTCCAGCGAGAGGGGGCAGGGCAGGGCAACTTTTCAAACCGCGGATGCGGAGCCTGACACATCGGAACTTTCATGCCATCTTGAAGTTCGCTAATGGTGTGATCCTCGGACCACGTGACGACCTCCTTTGCCTCCTCGTTGGAAGGGGCATAACGAAGACAACGTGACCAGCTGTCCAGAGGTTTAAGTCAGGTATCTGTGAATCATCTGAAAGCGTCATCATTTTGTATCTCCGGCGTCAGAGGGGTCTGACGAACCCCGAGGACCCCGCTCTCAAGACCGTGCTTTGCCACTGAGCTGCCGAGCCCCCCACGAATCTCCTGGGGTTTACTCTGACCCCAGGAACTCACTTTACCCCCAGAAGAAGAGTTTGCTCTAAATTCAGGGAGGAGGACTGAGTGAGAAATGATACCTGCCCCCCGTGCCCTACGAGAACGGCCCGATGGTGAGCCCGGAAGCCACCAAGGCCCGGGACGCTCCCCTCAGCTCAGTGGGGACTCGCTGTCCAGAAGCAGGTCCTGGTGGCCATCGGGTCCAGCCCGCGGCTACTCCTCAGGAGTCCTGGATCACCTGTCCATCGTTTTCTGTCTGAGGACATGTCACGCAGGCTTTTTATATCACTTTCCCCTGAATTACAGAACCGAAAATGTAAAATACTTTTCCACAATCATACAAGGTAAACTTTTTAACTATGTCTGAAAAATCAAAACAAAAAGTAGAATTTAACATGTATTCTATTTATGGTCGTTTGTTTTTGTTTA
>NW_011889039.1:269571-271825 GCF_000151845.1 Pteropus vampyrus | reverse complement strand
AGGGAGGAGGACTGAGTGAGAAATGATACCTGCCCCCCGTGCCCTACGAGAACGGCCCGATGGTGAGCCCGGAAGCCACCAAGGCCCGGGACGCTCCCCTCAGCTCAGTGGGGACTCGCTGTCCAGAAGCAGGTCCTGGTGGCCATCGGGTCCAGCCCGCGGCTACTCCTCAGGAGTCCTGGATCACCTGTCCATCGTTTTCCGTCTGAGGACATGTCACGTAGGCTTTTTATATCACTTTCCCCTGAATTACAGAACCAAAAATGTAAAATACTTTTCCACAATCATACAAGGTAAACTTTTTAACTATGTCTGAAAAATCAAAACAAAAAGTAGAATTTAACATGTATTCTATTTATGGTCGTTTGTTTTTGTTTACGCTTTTTGGCCCACGTTGTTGGCTCCATGACAACACGAGAAAATATGAAACGTTAGGGGCCTCCTTAGCCCCGTCTTTCTCCTCCGTGTTTTGAGGGAAGGCATTCATCCTTTCATCGCAGATTCGAGACAGGATTGACACGCGGGACTGTAGAAGTTTAGAGCAGAGCATAATGACTTGACACAGATGCTGTGAAATGATCACCAGTCAGTTTAGTTAACATCCATCAGCTCAAAGATACCAAAAAAAAAAAAAGAAAGAAAGGAAGAAAGAAAAAATGCTTCTTTTTCCTTGTGATGAAAACTTTTAGGATTTACTCTCTGAGCATCTTTCAAATACGCCACACAGCAGCGTTCAGTGTAGTCAGCACACTGTGTGACACATCTCAGTGTATATTTCTCTTATAACTGGAAGTTTCTACCTTTTGAACACAGAAGGAGGTTGCCTTCAAAGGCTTCATATTCCCTGGAGATGTCTGCTTTCTCCCCAAACTGCTTGCAGGTGTTGATGATTTGAACCTCACAGTTTAACTATGTGAGTAGACGTGGAAGCTGAACCCATAGAAATACAATGTTATATCCAAAACCACAGACTTTCAGGAAAGTTTTAGTTTCTCAGATGTGACAAGGAGAAAGGGAACCCTCCCCACCCCTCCGCTGTGCCCCCCATCTCCCCGAAGGCGGTGCACGCCCTCTGCCTCTCAGACCTCACTCAGCACCCCCGTGGAGGAGGCCCTGCCTGCACCTCACCTTCCGGATGACCTCCCTCTAGCCTCGCTCAGCTCTGTCCTTCCCCACGAGGCGATGACTCACCCCTCTTCTAGATGGTTCTCTCACCCCCAAGACTCCAGGATTTCCTCCCAAACCACCAAGACCTACTTCTGAAACTTGCACGAAATTCTTTCTTGGGTTCACCCCTGGGCGGACCCCGCGGTCAGTGTGTGTACCCCCAGGCAGGAAGGGTGACCAAGGGGCGTGCCTGTGCGATGGGGTGATGTTAGAGCTCGGACACGTGGTCTGGGGTGACCACCCTTGTGTGCATGAGGCCCTCCCTGTTCCAGTTGTCACCCACGGCAGGAAGAGAGGTGAATGGAGCCAGACCAGACACCAACCCCGAATCTCAGAACTCTGCATTGAAAGCTGACTTTGCTGGTCCTCGTGAAGCTATGCCTGACAAGACTGAGAACTGTAACATGCATTTTTCAACAATCTGCCAGCGAGATTTATTAAGCATTTATAGTGACGGGCACGAGCTTTCTGTCAAGTCTTCCCCTTTGCCCTGCGCACGTAAGGGCTTGGCCACAGGTGAGCCGCCCTCCATCCTCATCCAAGCCCTAAGCCCGGCTCGCCCTGTCTCCAGCACGCGGGGCACGTGCGTCTGTTCTGCTCGTCACTGGGGTTCGTGTGACGCTTTTCTCCCGGCACCGACGGGGCTGAGTGGTGGGCTTTAGCCCCCCAAGGGCCAGCGGCCCGTGGCTCGGCGTGACTCCTCACTGTCGGTCCCAACCTGGGTCGCCTACCTGATGTCGTCTGCGTGAGGATTCTGTAAAGTCCATGCCATGCCGGCGACCCTTTGGAAGGCGTCGCTAGGTTCTGCCCACTCAGGGAGGGGAGGTCGGGGCTCTGCCCACCAAGAGGGCAGGATTCGCAGGTTCCTGGGGAGCCTTCCGCGCTGGGCGACGTGTCCCTTCCTCTCCATCTCTCTAGGGAGGAAACAGGCGCAGACCGCCCGCCCCCGGGGCTGGAGTCCCCAGGTCCGCACTGCTCCGGGCGCCATCGGGCTGTCCAGGACGCTCTCACCCAGCACCCGGCACGCGCCGGTCACCCGGGTGCCCTGCTCGGTCTCTGCGGGGCCCGGCGGGCGAGGCCGGCCTCC